>NC_083570.1:86707877-86935377 GCF_027579695.1 Neoarius graeffei | reverse complement strand
TGTCTCCTCCTTATCTCTATCTCACGGTGTAATCTTAAGTCATCTTAGCCTTCCTGTGTCTGCAGTGTGTGTGTGTGTGTACATGCAGAGTTTTCATATGTCTGCAACAAAATGCACAATGATGGCAGGTCACTAATATATAGATTTAGGCACTGCTCCCATCTGTTTCTGGGTTGTAGAATTGTCTTATATCCTAGCCAGTCTCTTTTGTTTTATTTCTTTACTGGCTAGCCCTGGCCACTAGGCAGTGTGTATGACTGGTAATTACTAACACTGGCCACTAGGCGGTGTGTATGACTGGCAATTACTAACACTGGCCACTAGGCGGTGTGTATGACTGGTAATTACTAACACTGGCCACTAGGCAGTGTGTATGACTGGTGGTACACGTACACAAAAAAAAAAAAAAAAAAAACACGACTCTATGGGTTTGCCATTTTTTCTTAGGTATGGTGCTCTGCGGGAGCTCCGCTATTATTGTGTGTGCGTGTTTGTTTGTCGGGGGGGGAGTGTGAGAGAGAGTGTGCTCATAGATGTTGCGTGTGCATGTGAGTGCATACTTGTGAGACAGAGTGCATGCGTGTGTGTATGCATAAATATGCATATGACTGAGTGTGTGTATGAGTGTGCACAAAATTTGTATACATCAAACTCACGATATCCAATATTTTGTAAAGTTTCAGATCAATCCATCAATGAATTGAAAATTTTTTCCCCATTTCCTGTTTGGCCAGATGGTGGCGCTGTGCTGGGCATCTGAATTACATGTGAATATCATCACAATCATAATACACAATATTTTGTTAAGTGTCAGATCAATCAGTTAAGGCATTGCCAATTTCTGGCACATTTCCTGCTTAGCCAGGTGGTGTCTACTGAAGTAAGTGTCCGACCATACAGTCAATGCACTGTGGCTTTCTGACACGTTTCCTGTTTATGTGGTAAGATATTAAAAAGTTATAAGACCATTTCAACATATTACAAGATATCAAAAATCCCTTCGCAATTTAATATCAGCGACATCTTGGCATCACGTATAACAAATTTCACATGAATCTCATGAACCGTCTAGGAGGAGCATGTTAAAATTCATGTGTCAAAACACACATATTCAAAACCCTATTCTTTCCTTGGCCAGTTGGTGGCGCTATACCAGACAGGCCCATAACAGCTAAAGAGTATCAGAATCATATTACAAGATATCAAGTTCAACATTCAGCAATATCTTGGCATATGTTATAATATTTCAACATATTACAACATATCAAAAATCCCTTAGCAATTCAACTTCAGCAATATCTTGGCATCATGTTTGCCAAGTTTGACATGAATCTGATGAACCGTCTAGGAGGAGTACGTTAAAAACGACCATGTGTTATTTCACTCCAAATGGCCTTATGACATCATTCCAAAGTTCTACCCATTCATTTCAATGGGAAATGGAAAAAGGGGCGCTATGAAGTCCCTGGGCCATGCCCGGGGCCAAAAGTTTGTGGCTGAGTAGCAGTGACAATGACTGATGTGTGTATCAAATTTCATGAGTTTTCTTGCATGGGAAATGCCTCAAATAAGGCCAAACGCGGCAGAAAAATAATAATAATAATAATAAGAAGAAGAAGAATCATCCTTCGAAAAATAATAGGGTCTTCGCACCGAACGGTGCTCAGGCCCTAATAATTAATTATTGTAGACATAATTGCAATCTTAAAATTAAAGCTAAGAACATGTTAAGAACATGACAGCCCTAGTCACACAGTAACTGCAAACAAACTGATTGCCATCAGTATGTTGATGTAAATGGTGATTTTTCTAGACATACTGAAGTAAAGTTTGGCGTTCCACAAGGTTCTGTCTTAGGGCCACTGCTTTTCTCATATTATATACATAAAAATGTTACCTCTGGGTGATATTATACGTAAGTATAGTATTAGTTTCCACTGTTATGCTGATGACACACAGTTGTATGTTTCTGCAAAACCAGATGAAAAGACACCAGCTTAATAAAACTGAGGAATGTGTGAAGGACATTAAAACACTGGATGCTTATTAACTTCCTTCTGCTTAACTCTGACAAGACTGAAGTACTTGTACTAGGACCACATGCAGCAAGAAGCAGGTTTTCTGATTACACAGTAACTCTGGATGGCCTTTCTGTTTCTTCATGTGCAGAAGTAAAAGACCTCGGGGTTTTTTTACTACTGACCCCAGTCTTTCATTTGAAACTCATATCAATAACATTACTTGGATAGCTTTCTTTCATCTCAGAAATATTGCTAAGAGAAGAAAGTTAATGTCACTACACGACACAGAAAAACTAGTTCATACTTTTGTTACCTCCAGGTTGGATTACTGTAATGCCTTACTGTCTGGATGTTCCAATAAATGCATAAACAAAGTTAGTTCAAAATGCAACAGCAAGAGTCCTTACTAGAACTAGACCATCACCCCTCACCACATCACCCCTGTCTTATCCACACTGCATTGGCTCCCAATCAAATTTCGTATTGTTTATAAAATACTACTATTGACCTTTAAAGCACTGAATGGTCTCGCACCACAGTACCTGAGTGAATTTCTGGTCCTTTATGACCCGCCATTGTCTACTTAGATCAAAAGGTGCAGGCTATCTGCTGGTACCTCGTATAGTGAAGGGCTACATCAGCCTTTCTTACAAAGTCCCACAGTTATGGAACAGCCTTCCAAGTAGTGTTCGGGAATCAGACACAGTCTCAGCGTTTAAGTCTAGGCTGAAAACATCTGTTTAGTCAAGCCTTTGGTTAATGGTGTTTATGAGGTAAAGGAGTAGATCTGGAGGGTCCTCAGACAGTGTTTTGGTAAACTGGGATGTATGGATGCTGTCAGTCACCCACTCGCTTGCTCACTTGAGTTTGTTAACGGTGTAGTGGCTGCTGCTTTATGTCCCGGGGCCCCCTCATGCCTGTGTTACCTACCTCCCTTTTAATTATGCTGTTATAGTTAGTTTTGCTGGAGTCCTGAGTGCTTGCACTCAGCGCAAAATGTATACTGTTCTTACTAATCAGGTGACTTTGGGCATACCTAACATCCTGCATTTTCCCTCTCTCTTTTTCTCCCCTCCCCCACTCTGTCTGTCCCTCCGAGTTACATGTCGATCCTGACCTCCTCTGCTCCTCGGACCTGCCTGATCCATCCTGATGCCCTACGTCTAGCTGGCGTCTCATCACATCGCTCTTGTGGAGGACGGCCCCATATGGACAGTTGAAAGTCACACTTGGAAGACGCTCTGGACACTAATGCCCCTTTTCCACCAAAGCAGTTCCAGGGCTGGTTCGGGGCCAGTGCTTAGTTTGGAACCGGGTTTTCTGTTTCCACTGACAAAGAACTGGCCCTGGGGCCAGAAAAACCAGTTCCAGGCTAGCACCAACTCTCTACTGGGCCAGAGGAAAGAACCGCTTACGTCACCCGGGGGGGGGGGGGGGGGGGGGGAGTTGTTAAGACCGACAATAATAGCAAGACCATGAAAGGTTGCCATTTTTAAGCGACGAGAAGCAGCAGCTGTACAAACGCGAAGTCATCCATTATTGTTGTTGCTGCTTCTTCTTCTCCGTGTTGTTGTTGCTTCGATGTTTGCACCAAAGTTTATGCAAACGCAGCGACGTAACTTACGTATATAGCGACATAACTGACATGGCTCCCCTTAGCACCCCGAGCTATGGAAAAGCAAACTGGTTCTCAGCTGGCTCGCAAGTTGAAAGAGTTGTGAACCAGCACCAGCCCTGAACCAGCCCTGGAACTGATTTGGTGGAAAAGGGGTATTACAGTAATGCTTTTATGGCTGAGGACTACAGTTGACTTGCTAACTTTAGGACTGCACTTGTCATGACCAGTTTTGCACTCAAGTTTCCATCAATGAAGAGTTTATAACATCAACAAAACTGACTTCATGTTAAAAAATGTTAATCACGTTGTCTGTTATCACCCAAATGAGGTTGGGTTCCCTTTTGAGTCTGGTTCCTCTCAAGGTTTCTTTCTCATGTCGTCTGAGGGAGTTTTTCCTTGCCACCGTCACCACAGGCTTGCTCATTGTGGATAGATTAGGCATAAAATTAGCTCATGTTTCAAGTCATTTAAATTCTGTAAAGCTGCTTTGCGACAATGTCTGTTAAAAGTGCTATAAAAATAAACTTGACTTGCAAACTGGATGGCTGAACAGTTGTACAGCGAACTGTTATAATGACTCAAGCAAGCATCCAAAACGTATGCTGTGTATAAAATGCCGTGGTTACATTTCTGATTTCATGACAGCAGGTCATATGATCAGGGTGAGTCATAGAATCAGCGTATAACAATGTGGTGGTTACCATGACACCCCGTTAGTCACCCTACTCGTGGCATGAGTAAAAAGCATGGGTTCGCAGAGGTTGCATTTATGTGGGCTTTAAAACACAGCTTGCACTTACAGTACTGCACAAAAGTCTTACACACGTAAAGAAACGCTGTTGACCAAAAATGACTTAAGTTTATAAAAAATAAAAATCAGCAGTAAGCCACAATAAATGAAAATGTCAATATTTGGTGTGAGACGACCCTTTGCTTTTAAAAAAAAAAAAAATTAGAGTCGCCGTCTCAGGTACAGTGAGTGCAATTTTATAAGGAAGTGAGCTGTAGGTTTGACTGAGCATCTTGCAGAACCAGCTACAGTTCTTCTGGACACTGTCACACTCGTTTCTTCATTTTGCACCAAAACCCAGTAGCCTTCATTATGTTTTCTTTTTTAATATGAAGAATGGCTGCTTATGTAATATACTGCTCAGATACAACCTTTTTTTTTTCCCCCGTAACATTTAATTTTGTGCTGGAAAATGAACATTTGCAGGGTTTCCCATACATAGACCATCATGTGGTGCAGCGCCACACAATGGATTCCTATCGCCACACAATCAGACTCGCGATTTTGAAAAATTGTTTTTTTAAATTCCGTTGCGTATCGTTCTGTTCATTCATAGTGCTCTTCTCGTTCACGTGCGCGCGTGCACACACCCCCACGCACAGAGACAGAGAGAGAGAGAGAGACGGAGAGGCGTGTACACAGGCCTGCCGTTGCGCATATACCCGGACTGCAAGTAGGCCTGTTAGGCTAATTAAAAATAACGCAGCCTTCCCGATTCGCCTTCTGACCCCTTATTTTAAAAGGTAGCCTACGTCGTGCTCGTGATGAGCTTTATCATAGCCTTCTTAGCTTACACGAAACGGACATCCCTGAGTCAGGCTATAAACCAATTTTGATGCATACAGTAGCAGCCTGACGCGAGGAACCGGCCTTATTGAATTATCCCGTTTATCCCGCTTCAGCATTCATGCAAGTTATTAATAATGGCTTAACACTCACAATAAATAAGGATTTCCCACTAGCCTAAATAAAATGTTGTTATACTCGCAGGGATGCCTAGTTGATGCTATCTGAAGCATAAAATCTGAATATTTTAAGAAACATCTTTATTAGCTCTATTGGCGAAGTAGATAAACCATCACTGCATCACTGATACGCACACACACTGGCAGCTGATTCGCCCACTCCTCTCCACGCATACTGCTCGCATAGGGCACTTGAGGTTTTTTTCAGGAAGCCACGAAGAATTATATGTTCTGATAGGGCATGCAGGCTTTGCACTAATTAGGGTAATGCTTTTTCATTATTGTTAGTTGCCTTCGTGTTACCTTAAGTGGTTTCTTACATCTAATTATGATATTTTATTTTATTTTATTATTATTTTGTTGTTACATTATACTATTTATTTCATTTTAGTATTGGTTGAGGTAAGTCTTGAGTTCAATATTTAAAATAAAAAACTCCAACTTGTTTTTTGCAATTTATTCCTTGAATGTCAACTAAAGAATGATTGAAAGATTGCCACCAAAAAGGCAAAAAACTAAGGTAAAAACTAAACTTTAACTTCAATTTTGGTGAGTAATTTTAATAAATTTAAAAGACAGGTTTTCCACCAACATCAAGCCCAGCAAACTAATGGCCTACCCTGTAATGTAAAGTTGGGTCGGGAATGAAACCAGGCAGGGTTCTGGTAAAAATTGTTTTAGCTGTCTTCTCTTAAAGAACTTAAAAGAATTTAGATTGAACTGAATAATCTCAAATGCTTCTTGTAGCTTTAAAATAGTCCCAGCAGGTGACTCTGAAGAAAAATACTGTGTGTTTGAACACCGCCCGCTGTAAACACTTTGCATACACCCCAATGACCGACTCCACCGACCGCCACGACACCACCGCGCACGATTCCCTCATCGGCACAGTGGAGCACCACAAATTGCTACCTGGTCTGTGGGAAACACTGATTTGTCCTCTAAAATGTTTTTGTACTGACTCGATAATGTAGAAGTCCTAAAATAGAAGTCTATAACAAGTTTATAGGGGGGAAAAAATAAATAATAATAATAATAATAATAATAATAATAGGGTGCCTAAGACTTTTGCAGAGTACTGTAATGTTTGAATCACAAGTGTGATTAAGTTTAACTAGTGCTCAAACTCTGATAACAGTGACCCATCGGTGACAAACGTAAATATTACCATTAGCAAAGCCATGACTAGACATGAGTACCATCAGCCTAATGTTTAATCAAATCCGTAATAGTGTTATTTCATATCGCTTGTGTTTTGACAGCAGACACTGGGCTAAGTTTCACAAGAAATCTTCATTTTCTTCATTATTCTTTTTAAAACAGAAGAGGAAGAAAGTGCTTCCTGCTGTTATGGAGAAGTCGTTACCTGAAAAAAGTAACCACAGCTCTCCTCTCAGACTCTCAGGAATCCCTTTTAGTACCAGGTCCCGTGTCTTTGACGTGCGGTACATGCACACACCTCGTCCAAACTCAAAGAAATGGATATTCCAGGACTCTTCCTTCATTTTCTCTTTTGTCTGAATAACAAAGAATGAGAATAGGGTTTAAATAAAGTATCAGGATTTCCTTTTATTAGGTTTACACATACTCACGGATATCAAACTTTCAGTAAAAACCCGCGTACAAGAACCTGTCTTACGCTAAAATTTTAAAGCAGGTTCTTATTTCCAAACAGTCAAAACTAAAAAAAAATTTTTTTTTTTTTAAATCAAAGAAAATATGCTCTACAGAGTGATGAAAATGAGCTAGAATCCTGGCAATGTCATGAGACACAATACATTCATATGGAGACACTACATGTATTACACACATTTCAGAAGACTGGCTGCCTTGTTACGGCTGATGGTTCTGATGATCAAATCAGACCTCAAGCACAAGAGCCCTATTCTTTTTAGATTTCTGCATTTAAGAAATAAACCCAAAGGCACCATTTGCACGTTTTTATGACCTTTTAGAAACACGTTTACTACCATACCATACAACTGAAGAGCCTGAAAAGGGAACTTGGCTATACATCAGACCTGGGCATTTTACGGCCCGCGGGCCGCATCCGGCCCTTTGGTTCATTCTGACCGGCCCGCGTAAGGTTAATTAGAAATTACAAAATAAACGTATTTTCTAATTGTACCTCATGCAGGGACTGAATGTGCATTGCTTTTATTTTGAAGTTGTGTTCAACAAAAACGCAATGCACGCGACATGAAGATGACATGAAATCCCACGAAACCTAATCCCGCAATAACTACTTCCGTAATTTGTCCAGACCAACCACAAACTTGTACGTCATCCTTCAAACGGTCCAGCCAATCACATAGTGTGACGTCACCAGCAGGCGCCGGAGCCTGAGCCGATCTGTAGATCCGATTCCTACACCGAATCGACTGATCATGTGTCAGCTGTGCTTCGCATCTCCACCTCAGACATTCAACCTGACTCTGACGCACTCGTTAAAGACCAACAGAGACTAGATTTCGCTCACTGAACAAATAAAAAACACCAAATGAGGTGATTAGACTACAAATGTGGGCATCATTATTATAATATGATGTATCTTGCTTGATATTTGGAGTAGAAAGACAATATTGTGATGTCTTTATTAAGTCAAATTATTAAGAATAACTCAAACTTCCATAGCTATGCAGATGACACTCAGCTTTACTTAGCTATGTCACCTAATGACTATGCCCCTCTTGAGTCTCTTCATAGATGCATTGACCAAATTAACAAATGGATGTCTCACAATTTTCTTCAGCTGAACGCAGATAAAACTGAAGCAATTATATTTGGCAAAAAGGAGGAAAGGCTTAGGATTGCCACTGTTCTTGAAACTAAGGGGCTTAAAGCAAAGGATACTGTCAAAAACCTTGGTGTCCTTATTGACAGCGAACTTAACTTCAACAGTCATATGAAAGTGGTAAAAAAAGTCTGCATTCTATCACCTAAAAAACATTTCTAAACTCAGGGGTCTCATGTCAAAACATGATCTAGAAAAACTTATTCATGCTTTCATCTCCAGTAGGGTTGATTACTGCAATAGCCTTTTCACAGGTCTTCCAAAAAAGACCATCAAAGAGCTTCAACTAATCCAAAATGCAGCAGCAAGGGTTCTTACAAGAACAAAAAGGGTAGTCCATATCACTCCAATCCTAAAGTCTCTGCACTGGCTCCCAGTGAGCTATAGAATTGACTTTAAAGCACTTCTTCTATTTAAAACATTAAATGGGATGGGACCCAGCTACCTACTGGATATGTTTCAATTATATGCACCAACTAGGTCTCTAAGATCACAGGAGAAAAACTTGCTAGTAATACCAGCTGTCAAAACGAAGTGCGGTGAAGCAGCCTTTAGTTGCCATGCTGCTAAGCTTTGGAACCAACTTCCAGATGAGATCAAAAATGCTCCTACTGTTGTTAGTTTTAAATCCAGGCTCAAGACAAAGCTGTTTTCAGATGCTTTCACTTGATTAATTTTTACCTAAGTAATTAATTTCCTTTAACATAATTTCTTTTAATTTTGATTTTAATGATTTTACTTTATTTTAATTTCTTTTTAATCTTGGATTTTAATGATTTTACTTTTACTTTAATTCTTTGTTACTGTGATCCTCGTAGATTTTGTCTGCGGAACGATTTTATTTGGATCCTCGTAGATTTTGTCTGCGGGACGATTTTTGGTGATCCTCGTGGAAGAGCCACGGGAAGAGTTAAACCCATAATAATAAGTAATCTCGAGGCTTTATGAGTTAAACCCATAATAATAAGTAATCTTGAGGCTGATTAACTTTATTTCATTTTATTATTTTATTTCTACTATTGTTTAATTCTTATTATTTTTCTTCCCCAATTATTTTATGTAATTTTATTTTCTATTGTTTACTATTCTGCTTTTACTTCTGTAAAGCACACTGAACTGCCACTGTGTATGAAATGTGCTATATAAATAAACTTGCCTTTATTGTGTTTTGGGGTGAATGTGACTGGGGGAAAAAAAAAAAAAAAGGTACAAACGTTCACATTTTGTTAACCATTGTTTTGGGAAATTTGATTGAATAAATGACATTTTTTGTAAGGCAACCTCGTTTTTTCCATACTCTTACCAGTCTTAGCAGCTTGTAAAAACAATGTTATTTATTGCTTTATATAAAGAAATACAATTAATATTATGCAGAATTTAGTTCAGCCTTTTGGTCCGGCCCTCCACAAAATTCTGTTTCTCATGTGGCCCCAGGGAAAAAATAATTGCCCACCCCTGCTATACATTCTACAGAAGTATGTGGTGTTTTGTTAGCTTGATTTTACATACAGTGCATGCTTCTGTATTACTTTATTTGTATTTGCTAAGACTGCAGTCATTTGGAGAAAATTTACAAAAATGAAACACCACACCTAATGACAATGAGTAGACAATAAGAATCCATTTAAGAACCTCATCTCATCTCATTATCTCTAGCCGCTTTATCCTTCTACAGGGTCGCAGGCAAGCTGGAGCCTATCCCAGCTGACTACGGGCGAAAGGCGGGGTACACCCTGGACAAGTCGCCAGGTCATCACAGGGCTGACACATAGACACAGACAACCATTCACACTCACATTCACACCTACGGTCAATTTAGAGTCACCAGTTAACCTAACCTGCATGTCTTTGGACTGTGGGGGAAACTGGAGCACCCGGAGGAAACCCACGCGGACACGGGGAGAACATGCAAACTCCGCACAGAAAGGCCCTCGCCAGCCCCGGGGCTCGAACCCAGGACCTTCTTGCTGTGAGGCGACAGCGCTAACCACTACACCACCGTGCCGCCCCATTTAAGAACCTAAATAGACTAATTTCACAGTAAATGCCATCTACTGCTGGGTTTCAGTCACCTGACTTTTCTTAGCGGTTTTACCAGAAGTGAAATAGTTGGTGGTCTAAACCGTTGCTGTAGTGAAAACAACCAGCAATAACTTAGAGTACGCTCGTAATCTAGAAGCCACTGCTGGCTTTAGATATATTCAGAAGATCGCTATGTGCAATGGAATCGACCCCTACAGTCTGGGAAAGAAGGATTTGTCATACGATCTCGAAAACTACCCTTCAGTCGAGTTCCCCGACATCTCGAACTATCTGGTGTTGCAGACGTCCTTCTACACCGCAAAACAGATGAAAGCGTGGAAGAGTATGGAGGCTTACAACTTTTTTGTATGTGGCTGGGTAAAGGACCTCGGTATCAAGTCGCTGCCGAATTAATCCTGGATTGTTTTTGTCCATGTAAGTACGTTTCATTTAAGCTTTTCGTTCACGTCTTTACAACAAAGCGCTGCAAGCTGAAGTGCAAACAAACAGTTGGCTTGATTCTCACTTGTGTTGGCTCTTATCTCTCAGGTAAATCATTCACAAAGATCATCAGAAACCCCTTTAAAGACCTGGATCTTAGTTAAACAAGACGGAGAAGTGATCACGGCACATTGTAACTGTACAGCTGGGGAAGGATTTTGTTGTGACCTTCATGCAGACAGACTTTGTGAGGAGGAAACAAAGAAACGGCTGGGGACTTTAGCGCTTCGTGACTAAAAAAAGTACCGTAAAATAACACATAGCAAGAAAATTACTTGGAAAACACTAAGGACATAGCTGAGAGAGAGAAACAAACCTTTCACCAAGTGATCACTGCAAACTCGAGCATGCTTCGACTCGGCTCCCTTCGATTTCACCGAGAGGTTCAAAAGCCTCGACGTCTTTTTGTGAAATCCTGTGTTCGTTCACCCTTTGAGTTCAGGGTTCCCCATGAAGAAACTTTTACCAGTTTCACGGTTTGATCGATTTGAACAACCAAAAACAACGCAAGCGTAAGGCATTCTCATGCGAGCAATGCACCTTCTCCGTACAAACGCTTTCTCAACTGAGCTTTGGTAGACCACCAGCTAAAGTTTTGAATAACTAATGAGGTGGATGTGACGTCACATGAAACCCAGCAATATAAGAATGGTGTTTAGCCTACCTTCGAACAATCCAGGTTCTTCCTTTATATTATGCAAACACATTAGTAAGTGGATATTTAAATAAAACTGGTTGGTTGCATGTGTGAGGTATATTATATATAACATACACACACACACACACACACAACATATTTATATGCACGCACACTGTATATAAAGTGGAATTAGCTGTTGTAGTGTATGAATGACCATTAAGCTATATGATCATTTTCTGAGAATCTCACCTGCTGTCTTTTCAGCTAAATATCAGTGAGTGGAGTCTAAAGTGGAGAAGGCCCTCAGCTTCCAAGAACTCATTCATTTTTCATGTTCAGTTTCATTAAAACCGATCTAGCTTTGTATATAATGGCCTAATTTATGCTTTGCTGCATGTCACTTTCAGTGTTCACCTTATTCACAACCACATCACTTGTAAGGACCTTAAATCTCTACACTAAACCTTCCAGCATCCAATATGATCAGAAAAATAAAGCGAAACGGCCTTTCGATTTCATGAAATCGGTGAAATTTAGTTCCCTCTGAAATTTGATCATTGTGAGATATGTTTATTTCTGTAATATCTCACAAAATATCAGGTCATTCTGTGGCTGGGAAGTTATTCAATTTGAGGGGATTCCTGAGCAAATAATGTGCATTAAATCGCTCGCTTCACACAGTGCTGGTTCACAACTCGTTCAACTTGTGAGCCAGCTGAGAACCAGTTTGCTTTTCCATAGCTCGCGGTGCTAAGCGGAGCCACGTCATTACGTCGCTGTATACGTCATTACGTCGCTGTATGCGTCAGTTACGGCGCTACATTTACATAAACCTTGGCACGAATATCGAAGCAAAAACAACACGGAAGAAGCAGCAGCGGCAACAATAATAATAATAATGGATGACTTCGCGTTCGTACAGCTGCTGCTTCTCGTCGCTTAAAAATGGCGACCTTTCGCGGTCTTGTTATTGGTCTTAACAACTCCGCCCCCGCTGACGTAAGCGGTTCTTTCCTCTGGCCCAGCAGAGAGTTGGTGCTAGCCTGGAACCGGTTTTTCTGGCCCCAGAGCCAGTTCTTTGTCAGTGGAAACAGAAAACCCGGTTCCAAACTAAGCACTGGCCCCGAACCAGCCCTGGAACTGCTTTGGTGGAAAAGGGGCAACAGTCAAGCAGACAGAGGAAGTCCGTGCGTGCAGGTTTACCTGCTTCTTCTTTTGGGTTTTACAGCAGCTGGCACCCACAGTGTTGCATTACTGCCATCTACAGGTTTACCTTGACCATGCACTGACAGTTCCATCATTCTGTCACATATGCCGCTTTTCCACTACAAACGCGGCTGAGCCGTGCCGTGCCGAGTCGAGCTGAGTCGGGCTGAGCGGGGCTGTTGGAGTTGCATTTCGACTACAACCGCGCTGAACCGTGCTGGCTGGAAGTGGGTGGACACATTGGGTGGAGTTAGCGAAAGTGGGTGGACGTCATGTGATGTCGTTAAGCAGCGCAAACAGTGACATCAGTGACAGTGGCGGAACAAGTCAGAGCCGGGCCGGGGGCGGGGAAAATGACCGGACCCTTTATTAAAGCTTATCATAACATCATTTTAGGCTACAAAATGTCCGCAACTGCGGTGTTTACCAATTTCAACACTACCGGGTGCAACTATGTTATTTAGTACATCAAGTCCTTCAAACGAACATGTAACTCAGAAACAAAAAACATTAGGATACTGTACATGGCTCATAATAAAACATCAATAGCCTATACTGCGCACATTATTTGAAGGGCATACGAATGAGCGCTCAGAGGTTGCAACGCTGACAGGAAGAGTCAGAAATAAAAGGAGGGCGGTGCAAACCTCACTGAATGCACTGTGTTTACCAATTTCAACACTCCGGGGTGCAACTATGTTATTTTGTACATTAAGTCCTTCAAACGAACATGTAACTCAAACAAAAAAACATTCGGCGACATACTGTACATGGCTCATAATAAAACATCAATAGCCTACTGCGCGCATTATTTGAAGGGCATACGACGAGCCTTGCGCTCCGCGAACTCGTCCACGATGCTCTGTATGTCACTGATTCAGTGATCTTTTAAGCGGTAGTCTCACGACCCGAATAGTAAACAATAAACATGGAGGACATGGAGTCGTTAGTATTGCTGGTCTTGGTGCTGTGGCTTGTTGTCACCGACAACGCCAACAGATACTGGCAAGAGCGTATAGATGAGGCGAGGCGCATAAGGCTTCAGAAATTCTCGTAATTCATAATTCTTCTTCTTCCGGGTTTGCGGTGTTTACAGATCCCAGCGCGCTCGCGGGGCGTGTGTGGGCATGTGAGGACACTCCTCCTCACCAATCAGTGCACAGGGGAGTGTCTGCTCACGCCTCCAGCCTCAGTCAGCACGGTTTGGCTCGCTTCAGCCCTACCCCAAAACGGTGCGAGTTTTAGGGGCTAAGCAGGGCTGAAACGAGCTGAGTCGTGCTGGTTTTTGGTAGTCGAAACGCGAGCCGTGTCGGGCTGAAGTGAGCTGAAGCGAGCTGAAGTGAGCTGAAAAAGGGTAGTGGAAAAGGGCCATAAATGAACAGCTGATCACACCGAGGTGCTCGCTGACCGCCGATATTTATTAGTTTGGTCCCGTGTTTCCTTTCCTTCGCAACATAACGTCTTTTTCTTCTCACTTTCCATTACTGTAGTCGGTCTTTCACGTTTCATTCGCACACTCACAGCCTCCATTTTTCTCTCCCGTTTCAAATTTGTATCCTACAATGCCTTGCGCGAACGGGGAAAGCCCACCACATGATGCTTGACGTAGTATCTTGAATTGCGTCATGAAGCAGGAAAAAATAGTGGAGAATTTAGGGCCACATGGCCCAAAATTCATTAATTGTCTATTAAAAATAAACCTCATAAAATTGGAAGTTTGTGATTTGAATTCAGTAGCTTTCGGTCCACTCAACAAAAATAAATCAGCTGTCAGGGAAAATTCTTTATGACCTACACTTAAAATCTGAAAGGCAGTCTATCTTTAAAGCATTTTTGGTTATTTCTGTTGGGTTTCTGAAGCTCAGGAAATAAAACAGAACTGCTGGTTCTCTTGACAGCACAAACACAGCAGATGGTGTTGGTGAGATCAGGACTTTAATGGGGTACTAAGAGGCAACACTGCTCATTAAATGTGAAGTTTTCATTTTTCAAATCCTGGCACCTGGGCTTCTCAAAACATGGGCCGGATGTTTATTTGTATTCTGAACAGAGTGCTGAAATTACACAAGGTGCATTTTAAAAATGTGTTCCTACATTGAATGAAGAGTTTGTGAATGCAAGCTGGCTTTATGAAAGAAGAAAATACATTTTATTGAGTGAAGCAGTGCTGCGTTAACAAACGTTTGACCTTTTAGCAAGTTAGTTTTGTTATAGTTTCAGCTTAACAGCTAATTATTTCTAGTGACAAACTAAACTTTAGTCAGTCGCAAAGACAACATGAATCTGTAGGACAAAGAAATATTAAACTTAAGACTTCTAAAAACTACAACTATCACTAGTTTAAAAAAAAATGTTAATATTAAACGATGATTACACAGCAGATGAAGGCTGAATTTTAGAGTGCACTGATGTGGGTGTAACCTAATGAGAGCTTACCGCTTTGGGTCCCAGGTCTTCAGGACAGCCCTTCTGGTAGATGTGGAGTAGACCCTGCTTGGCCGTGGGGAGGCTGGAGCTGTAGCAGCGATCCTGAGTGACCTCACTTGACCCCAGCACTGGTGGTGTTGGAGGGAGGGAAGGAGAGGTGCTGGGGCTTGGACTCTCCTGTCAGAAGAGTGAACACAGAAATAAGCATACAGGTGTATATTTTAAAATCAAGTGCTTCAAACAAAAGATTACATTTTTAACCCTCTGGGGTCGAGAGCTTCGCCAGCGAACTTCGACAGGTTTAAGGCCAATTTATGCTGACAACCCAGTGCAGACGGTGTCGCAGACAGTGTCTGTGTAGCCCCCCCACCTTCGCAGACGCTCTGCGTGCACCTCCCAAAAATTGTGACCACCTCAGAAGCCTCGCAGACAGCGCCGCAGACAAGAGGGCTCTGATTGGTCCGCTGTACACGCACTTCTGCTTCTCTACTTTCCTGGTTTGTTTTGTTTTCACGACCGGCATTTTTAAAAACACGAGCGAAGATGGAGCAGCATGAAGAGCGGTTGATTGAGGAAGTACGGACATCTATACGACTCCAGTTCTAGTCATTATAAAAAATAAAAAATAAAAAAAAAGTTCTAGTCATTATAAGTAACCGGAGGATAAACACTCCACTAACCACACCCACCAACTACTCCTAGCGACTTCGCGCCCCCTTGCGTTGTGCCGGTGAATAACATCGCGCACGCCTATTCCCCCGCTCAACAATAAATTACAACTGTCTGCGAAAAGCTATCTGCGAAAGCCTTGTCGCACGAGCATGCAGAGGCCTTTAGAATGAGGTGGTCATGTATTTAGATAAATATCTTCAAGTTTATCATACAAGCACGATAAACATATTGACAAACTTTATACTTTACACTTTATGTGCCCACTGCCAAATATAGTTTTTAAAGCTACCTAAATTAGATGAAACATAAAACTTGTCATTTTACTCAGTCACACCGGAGTCAGAGCACTGAGCGCTCACTTATGCATTCATTTAAAAAAAAAAAAAGGCCTATTCACAAGGTAACGGCATGACAACCACTTTCACTCTCTTGGTTTCGATTGGTTTCTCTTTCGCGGTGGGAACGCCCACTGTAAACAGAATAAAATCTGTCAGACATAGTTT
Organism: Neoarius graeffei; assembly: GCF_027579695.1. Lineage (NCBI taxonomy): Eukaryota > Metazoa > Chordata > Actinopteri > Siluriformes > Ariidae > Neoarius > Neoarius graeffei. The sequence goes on along the minus strand of NC_083570.1, from coordinate 86,919,218 downwards.
ATGCTATTTGGAGGTAAAACTTGATGGCATGCGGATTTTGTGCACTTCGGATGATTCAAGACAGCAATTCAATTCATGATTCATGACAGTGATTCAATTCAACCTTGAGAACTGAGACACCGATTATGAGCGGTGCCTTTTTTCTTTTTTTTTTTTAACACTTCGACTCGATCCAGCCAAAGATCAACTCGAGTAAGTGTAAAATATTTCTTCTATTTCTGATGAGCAGATCAGTTGATATGCGTGCGCTGTTGTGCATACACAGGAAAAATGACTGAGCAGTTTTTCCAGAGTTAAAAGTATTTTCCTCAAAAATACAGGGTGTCTCAAAAAAAACGTACTCACACTTTCTGTCCCTAACATGCTGCCTTTTTTGTGTTGCAGGTGTAATTAATTAATCACAGCATGGCAGGAAATTATCGCACCAAACCAAGAACAATTGATGCATTGAAATTGGAAATTGAAAGACAATGTCGCGATATTCCTAATGACCTGTTTCGTGACGTTTGCGAATCCCTTGGTGCGCGTTATCAGCGTTGTCTGGACAATAATGGTCATCAATTTGAACATTTGCGAACATGATTCTTCAATTACATTTGTCTTCTGTATTCGAAGCTATTCCATTTCACTCCATGTTCATAAATAAAGGTTTTCTCGTCATTCAAAGTGTGAGTACGTTTTTGAGACACCCTGTAGTTAATTTTGCTCGACTTTGAGTTCAGACAGTAAAATTTGGAACTGGAGTGGGAGCAAAATTACAGAGTGATTGTGTAACAGAGTTGGTTGGGGCTCTGCACTGAGTAAAATAGTACAAGAGTTCATTTCAAGACACACTAAAGTCAAATACCAGATAAATGAAGCTGTTGTAAAAAGCGGTTTTAGAACTGCATTGGAATGTGTGAAAAAACATGACCTTATCCATTGGGACTTGACCTGATGGGATTAAAAGTTGGCAGTGGGAGGGGTTTTCACTCCTCAGTGAATGGAAATTTTTACCCTCCCACTGCCAACCCTTTATCCCAAAACAATAGGTCATACATTTTTTTGATGGCCAGTTAAATGTCCAAATCAATGGAGCAGGTTTAAGTTTTTGTGCTTGATACATTCCTAAGACTGAACAGAATCACCTTAGGTGACCAAAACAGTTCGACACAATGGGTCGACCTTACCGATGTTTTTTCACACATTCCAACACAGTTCTAAAACTGCTTTTTACAACATCTTCATTTATCTGGTTTTTTTTTTTAAATACCATCATGACACACACTACATAGATATTACTGGAGCTGAACTTGCCCTGAATACAAAAAGTCATAGGACTTTGAAAATACTGCTTAGATTTGTTGAAACTGACAACAAAATCAGAGCATACCAACATCATTAGAGTGCCAGAAAATACCCTCAGACCCCAGAGGGTTAACCATAACCCGCCAATAACCTCCAGAGGGCAGACTTTATGTTGTGACAGTGTTTATGAAGCCTTTAACCAACATGTCTTTCTTTTCTCTTAACAGACTCACAGATTGCCCAGTCATGCTACAGAGTCTGTCAGGCGTTCGCTGCAGGAAGTCCGAGATGCGCTGAACAAGGAAGTCACGATCTTTGAGGTTGGCAAACAGAAAGGTCATCTTGTTTTTAGTGCTGATGGAGAGAGGACTAGGCAAAACACTGCTGCTGTCAGCTTTTTCTACTATTGACACCTAGAGAGAAAGTAGTAGGGGGGAGGAAAGAAACGAAGACAGAGATACTGTAATTTGTATTTCTACTGGTGTTTTTCCACTTATTCATTTACAGTAATTCACAGATCCTATAGCATGTGAATAACTCTCAACAAAAGTCACTGAGTGAAAGTGGAAATTTTCTAGGTATGAAAGTATTCAAGTATATGTGGAAAAATTGACTATGTATGCTCAGTTATGAAGTATTTCTTTTAGAGTACATCATTTACACCATTATATTATCCTCTACACAAAATAATAAAATGTTTTATGGGACTTCTTTTAATGCTCAAGCAAATAAAAATTGCTTCCGAATATCTCAGCCAAAAATCTATAAACATGTATGAAAAGTACAAACTGAAATGTTCCATTATAACATTCCATTACTTGGTTCGCTGTGGGTGATGCCTGTGCTCCTAGCTATGGGCTGCAGTGAGCTCGTTGCTCATTTTAACATCGTGGTTGTCCAGCGCTTTGTGCTTTAGTGCTCGGCGTGATGTTCCGAGCGATGTTGCTCGGTGGCATCGCGGCGGCAGCGGCTATGCAGGACATACCAGCGCTCTGCATGGTGGTGTGTCTGTGCTCGCTTCGTGGATCCATGGCGTGGTGTTCTGAGTGATGTTACTGGCAGCGTCGCAGCAGCTGTGCTGGCGGTGCGGGACTTGTTTTTGTGCGCCTTTTGGTGGGATTGTGGCTGCTACACCGTTGGAATGACATCCTGGCCTCTATATGGTGGACCTTTTTTTTTTTTTTACATTAATTAATTTGTTCCCTATAATTGTAAAGTGACCTTGGGTTTTGAGAAAGGTGCTATATAAATTGAACTAATTACACTACCGTTCAAAAGTTTGGGGTCACTCTGAAATGTCCTTATTTTTGAAAGAAAAGCACTGTTCTTTTCAATGAAGATCACTTTAAACTAATCAGAAATCCACTCTATAATGTGGTAAATGACTATTCTAGCTGCAAATGTCTGGTTTTTGGTGCAATATCTCCATAGGTGTATAGAGGCCCATTTCCAGCAACTATCACTCCAGTGTTCTAGGTGGGGTTTACATTAGACCGTATCAGCGGATCATCAGATTAACGTGTTTTAAAACGATTAGTGTGCACACAGCAACGCCAATACACGATTCGCGTGCACACAGCAACGCCAATACACGGATACGCTCGGCTCCGCAGGCATCCTGCGCTCCAAATCACTCCACCCTGAACAGCAAGTGCCCTCTGGAGGGTGCGCACTCCGGCCCTGCGCAGCTCACAGAGCGCGCGAGTGGAGCGTACAAGCAGTGATTTGGGACTGAGCCGCTGTGTGTGTGATCTCAGTGCATGTCGGGCATGCGCGTCACTTACCACTTGCAAGTGGAAGAATGGCAAGCCTAAAGACAATCATAACTACACAATGGGCAGTATTTGCATCAGTATTTGCAGTATTTTCATACTTTTACACTCTTTAATGAAAGGTGATACAAGGCGGAAGTCCGCGCCGTTTTTCAGCAGTCGCGTCACATGACCAACGCCAGCGAATCAGGAAGGTGGATGTCACAGTGACGTTGTCCAATGACGACGCCAGCTAGAGCTCAGCACAGCGTATCCACGTATCCTCAATGTTTACACAGCACCGGAGCTGACACGATCTGGATTGAATACGTGGACCCTGGCGGATTCCCATTTCCCGGCGTTTTAATGTAAACGGACAGTGCATCCGCGAAGAAAACGAGACAGATACGGTCTAATGTAAACTTGGCCCTAATGGTACAATGTGTTTGCTCATTGCCTCAGAAGGCTAATGGATGATTAGAAAACCCTTGTACAATCATGTTAGCACAGCTGAAAACAGTTGAGCTCTTTAGAGAAGCTATAAAACTGACCTTCCTTTGAGCAGATTGAGTTTCTGGAGCATCACATTTGTGGGGTCGATTAAATGCTCAAAATGGCCACAAAAATGGCTTGACTATATTTTCTATTCATTTTACAACTTATGGTGGGAAATAAAAGTGTGACTTTTCATGGAAAACACAAAATTGCCTGGGTGACCCCAAACTTTTGAACGGTAGTGTATATTTATATTATTACTGATTTACAATAGTTTGCTTTAATAGAACATCGTCATTGACCAAAACAGCACAATGCTTGGTGGAGAAGAAACAGGCATCTCGCTTGACTTAAAAAAAAAAAATTTTCAAGTCAACTAAAAGTGAAGTGATGAATCTCAAAAATAGGGTAAATTGTGAAAGAAATTAATTCTTTTTCATCTAGTTTTTAAAAAGACCCAACATGTAGTGCATGAGCCCTGTTGGAACTGTTCGGATTTTTCTTCACTGCCTTCAGTAAAAGTGATCTTGTATCAATTATGGTTTGGTTTTACTCTACATTACATTACGACTGTGAATGCACTTACCTCCCGAAGCGGTATGATAAGTTGACACAAGTCCTCCTCTCTGCTGGCGAAACAGATGTAGTTGTTGGAGACAAACATCTGTCCAACTACATGCATCTTAGCAAAGGGCGTCCACAGAGTGCAGTCTGTGTGACCGTCTAGCCGCTCATCCTTCGTCAGGCGGAACAGAGCTCGGTATCGCTCGTTTTTCGCCCGTGCATCCAGGTCCCTAAAAACAAAACGATAAACAATTATTTACTCCACAAGCCAATTTAACCTTTCACACTTACTGCCTGAGTGAGAGAGAGTGAACATTCCATATAACAGTAGACAGGACAAGACAGACAATGTTCAGGGAGGTGAGAGGAAGGGCCTGTATCCACCAAATGCATTTTTTGCGATGGCAGCATCCATTTTCTACAGGAAACCTATAAAGTTTAGCACAGGCATCACTCAGCGTCCTTGCTGTCAAAACACCCTTACAGTACAGCATTTTCCCCCTACTGTGCTCAAGGTACTTAGGATTGAAAATAGTTAAACTTTTGGAACACCACTGAGCTTTGGACAATATTCCAGCCAGTATATTTTACCAGATCACCACGTGCTGCCCTCCAGAACTTACATCCTTCTCAAATTTATGTGCACCCTGTCCATAAATGCACCCTTTCTATAAAGTGTGCCCTAACAAGTACTAATAAATGTTGTCAACTTCCAGTGGAAGTAATGCATGTTGACCAATCACAGCACACTACTAGCGTGGGTCATAATCATACCCTGTTGAACATTTTGTCTTATTAGCGGAATATGGTCATGCCTCAACCTGAGTTTCGCAGCCGAATGACGTACGCGTACCACCACAGGGAACCTGAACACAAGTGCAAGGCAACGTATCTCAACCACTTTACCACTGGACAACAAAATTTGTATCTTTATTTACATAAGATCAAGAAGGTCCTGGGTTCGAGCCCAGTGGCCGGCAAGGGCTTTTCTGTGCAGAGTTTGCATGTTCTCCCCGTGTCTGTGTGGGTTTCCTCCGGGTGCTCCGGTTTCCCCCAAAGACATGCAGGTTAGGTTAACTGGGGACTCTAAATTGACCGTAGGTGTGAATGTGAATGGTTGTTTATGTCTCTATATCAGCCCTGCGACGATCTGGCGACTTGTCCAGGGTGTACCCCGCCTCACGCCCATAGTCAGCTGGGATAGGCTCCAGCTTGCCCGTGACTCTGCACAAGATAAGCGGCTACAGATAATGGATGGATTTTTAATCCAGTATATATTTTTTTAAATTCGCTTTTTTAAAAATAACCTGGGATTATTTACTAACAGCCAGAGCAGCCATGATATATTTTTTACCATATTAACATGCCATTGTTGTGTGTTATGCCTGATGTCAAGACTCTCGTCTCTGTGAGCCTACCACACAGACTTAATACTTGTCATTTTTAGGGCATACCTAACATGCGTTTTCTTTCTCTCTCTCTCCCCCCCCAATCTGTCCCTCGGAGTTACATGTTGGTCCTGGGATTGAGATGCTGGCCTCTTCTGCCCCTCGGGCCTGCTTGGTCCATCCTGGTGCCCTGTGTCCGGTTGGAGTTTTATCGCACCGCTCCTGTGAAGGACGGCCCCATGAGGACAGTTGAAAGTTACACCTGGAGGACGCTCTGGACTCTTACAGTAATGCTTTTATGGCTGAGGACTACAGTTGTCTTGCTAACTTTAGGACTGCAGTTATCATGAACAGTTTTGCACTCAAGTTTCCATCAATGAAAAGTTACAATATCAACGAAACTGTCCTCATGTTAAAACTGTTATAGTCATGCTGTCTGTTGTTGCCCAAATGAGGATGGGTTCCCTTTTGAGTCTGGTTCCTCTCGAGGTTTCTTCCTCATGTCGTCTGAGGGAGTTTTTCCTTGCCACCATCGCCACAGGCTTGCTCATTGGGGATAGATTAGGGATAAAATTAGCTCATGTTTTAAGTCGTTAAAATTCTGTAAAGCCGCTTTGCGACAATGTTTATTGTTAAAAGCGCAAAACAAATAAACTTGACTAACATTTTACCGAAAATATTCACGACAGTTTCAGTTTTTCCTTCACAAGTTTCCACGATGATATGCTGGTGGAAAAAATAAAACTCCTAAGAGCCTGTGGATTTAGCGGGGTTCCCCGAAGCGCACGCACATCCAGGTCATTAATAAAATTAGTTTCGAGCACTTTTGCTACTTTTTTTCATACATATAGCTTTGGTAGTGAAATACTTCATGCTTTCTTACAAACGTTATCACAACAGAAAAGTCCATAACCATTTTGGAATTGCTTGAGGAAAAGCTGCAAAGAAATGGTGAGTTATCACTTTTTCTCCTTTGAAATCGCAATGCGAGAATTCTCAATGCCTGTGAATGAATTAAGTTTACTCAAGCTTAACTTTCAAGTCTTGTGGAGAAACTGGATCATTTAAGCTTATTTATTAAATTTAATTATTCTGTTCAGGTTGATTTTGTGCTCATATACTCATCGGTAGCTCTGCTTTTAGGCACTGCCTAAATAATAATTATTATTCCCCGCCCAAATGAAGTTTGGTGGGGGATATAGAAACAGGTTCCATCCATCCACCCGGTCACGTTTTTGTTTCCGGGCCATATCTTTAAAAGATATCTTCATGAAACTTTGTATACATATCAAACAACATGTGAACTGGTGTCTTTTGCCATTTTGGATTTTGGGGGGAAAAAAAAAAAATTCCAAATTTTTACATTAAAAAAATTATTTTGACTTAGTTTCTAAGAGCAATGTTCGTTTCCGGAGCATATATCCAAAACTATTCATGATACAGATTTGAAACTTGGTGTACATATCAACAAGGTGATGTAGATGTGCCTTTTCATCCGAAGAAATTTAAGAAATTTTAAATTTGTCATGTTTTCATGGAAACAATTTCAGACTTGATCTCTCAGGTTAGTCTTCGGGGTAGGTTTTGCTTCGGAGCAGAACTTGAAAACTGAGTGGTATGGTCTTGAAAGTTGGTATACGTGATGAAGTAATGTATATGTGCCTTTTGAATACTAAGAAATGTGAGGAATTTTAATTTTTAGCTCACCTGGACCAAAGGTCCAGTGGGATTATGCCCTGGGCTGCTGAGGTCAGTGTAAAGAGGTAGGGTTGGTTGGTTGGTTTCCTGCAGCAGAACTTGAAAAATGTGACAAATAATATCTCGAAACTTGGTATACAGTTGGTATACAGGACGGGGGATATACAGTAGATGACTGTCTTCTTGTTAATATATAAAACACACACATGCAGCAATAAATCTAAATGTTAGCTCTTTACAGTTAGCTTGCTGGACTTCAATAGGCCGATATTTGGCCCATGATCTCAGTTTAGGTGATGAGTTATAGATCTATATTCTCTAATATGTTTGCGGTAAGATTAATTAAAACGAACAATCCCAATGCACCATGCTATCGCGACAATTTGTGCAAAATACAGACATATGATCAAAGCTAAATTTATTAGATCAATGTTGACAGTCAACACAAATCAATCCTGCATCATCTTTCAAACTTTTCCTTTAAATTAGTTTAATGCATTTAAAAGTTTTGCACAAATTGACTACTTGAATGTGAAAACCTGTCGGTGGATTTAGTAAAGCTGTCCATTTTTGCTGTAATGTCAGCATTCAGCATGGTGCATTATTCATGAATAATATCGTATTAACCGGGAGAGTAAACGTTAAATGTAGTTATACTGGGCCTGCTACAAACAGAGATGTTAACTGGTAGCAAGGTCTACATTTAGGATTAGTTAGTTGTTTTTTTCGTTTTTGTTTTTTTACATACAAAATGGCCTGCACTGCTTTGCAAAATTTTTATACTCAGCATGTTTAGAAAAACAACCCTGGTTATTAAATTTACTCTCAGCAGGTCTGCAGCTGAATGCAGAGATTTTTTAGAGATTGATAAAACTTCTCATTATCTCTAGCCACTTTATCCTTCTACAGGGTCGCAGGCAAGCTGGAGCCTATCCCAGCTGACTACGGGCGAAAGGCGGGGTACACCCTGGACAAGTCGCCAGGTCATCGCAGGGCTGACACATAGACACAGACAACCATTCACACTCACATTCACACCTACGGTCAATTTAGAGTCACCAGTTAACCTAACCTGCATGTCTTTGGACTGTGGGGGAAACCGGAGCACCACGAGGAAACCCACGCGGACACGGGGAGAACATGCAAACCCCGCACAGAAAGGTCCTCGCCGGCCACGGGGCTCAAACCCAGAACCTTCTTGCTGTGAGGCGACAGCGCTAACCACTACACCACCATGCCGCCCCATTGATAAAACTGATAGCACCAAATAGAACAGTAGAGAAATTATATTCCTGAATATATGCATTGTGTAAAACTGTTGCAGAGACGATCACTTAAAATGCCTTTGTTAGAAGTCAACTCTGATAAATGTCATATATACTATTATTACATTACAGGCATTTAGCAGACGCTCTTATCCAGAGCGACGTACAACATACCTAGAGCAGCCTGGGGAGCAGTTGGGGGTTAGGTGCCTTGCTCAAGGGCACTTCAGCTATCCTTGCTAGTCCAGGGAATCAAACTGGTGACCCTTTGGTCCCAAAGCTGCTTCTCTAACCATTAGGCCATGGCTTCCTCCATTATGAAGCATTGTATTAAACTGGTTAACTAAAAAGTTTCACATTTACTTCCTTTATAAAAGTAATCTAACTTGCATAGTTGCCCAGTATGGCTAATTTTGCAGGACAGATTCTTTGTTTATGGTGATGTGTGCAAAATTGCCCTAAATGCACAAAAAAATTGCTCATGAGAAATCACTGGCACCCTGCCCTCTTGGAAAGCTAGCTGGAACCCTGTTGGAGCACCCCGACAACTCAAAATCAAGAAAGGGGGAGCAGGACATAACACTCAACAATGGGAGAAGAGAAAATTATTCTGGTTGGCAATAATTCCGTTATTTACGATCCAACACTGAACAGTTACCATGATCAATAAATGAAACCGCCTTTCTAAAGTGATAGATGATTACGTTACCCTAGCAAAATGAAGTTGTGGGCACCGCCAGCACAAAAAAAAAAAAAATTTATTGTAGTGACAGGCCTTGGGGGGGGGGGGACGACACCCCACAACCCTCTCACCTTTTGAGTGCAGAAACATTTTTGAGGGTCTTGCAGGGTTTGGGGAGCGACTGGTCTGCCGAGAAGCCTTCATTATCCAGCAGCTGTCTCATGGCGATATTAGCCAGCTGCTCCATCAGTTTGAACGTGTCGTTGATATTGAGGAACATGGAGAAGTAGTGCTCTGTGTCCCGAGTGCTCACACGCACACTCTCAGGGAATAACAGTGTGGCATTCTTATCTAATTGAGTCACATCCGTCCACTGTACTATCAATGTCACTAAAAAGGCAGAAAGGAAGAAATAATGAGTTTTTACACTATGCAAGGAACATTTCCCCATGGCCTGAAGCGATGCACCTCTTTAAAATAAATGACATTAAGTCAAGAACACTACTCACTCAGTCCTCCATTCATTCTGTCCAAATTACATTAAACGCTTACCCTTCATCTGTAATTTCTTTCATCTTTCATCATCTTACCCTCTTTTCCAAGCAGGAAGGAGTAGAAGCACAGGTGATTGACAGAGAGGTAGAGCCAGCCCTGACGTGGCACTCTACCCTTCCAGTAGCTGCACGAGTAATAGTTCACCAGCTTCTCCTCCTCCGGCATCCCAAACAGCTTCCGCATCTTCAGCTCCGCCTCCCGAAACTTCCCACAATCCTCGTCTTCTTGCGTCTGACGGCTTTTATTCTCCTCGGCAATGATGCCCTGCACACAAACAGGCCGACTGAGGGTTGCTTACTGGAGTCTCTCCAGGTATACAAGCCTGAAGCTGGACTGGTGCAATGTGAGTGACATTTGTTGAGAGTTCACCTGTATCTTGCCCTTGACAAAAGTAGTGATGTCTTCATCGTTTTCAAAAATGGAGAGGGTCTGCAGTAAATTAGCCTCCAGCCATTCCCAGTGTTCTGTTATCTCCTTGCGAGATGAGCCTGATGACATACAGACATGCAATGCAAACTGATAACAGAAAGAAGTCCATTTGGGTCACATGATAGCCTCAACTTATCTTTTTACCCTGCGAGTTTATGAAACCGTGCAGGATTTGTCAGGAATAATTGCATTTTTATGGAATTTTAGTAATGCCTTTCATGAACCAGTGAGCAAAAGCATAGATGTAATAAAAATGAGTCTATAATTAGCACTGGATTTATCATCCTTCTATTAAGTATACAAATAAAAGGGAAAAGACAGCGATACTGGGTGTGCAATTCTTTAAAACCAAAACAGCAACAGCAGCTCATACAACTGCTCCAACAGTACAGCGACAGGTTTCAAAAAGTAATCCATGACCAGAATGTCAAGGATGTAGTAGCTCATGTGGCCTGTCATCAAAATCACCATGACGACCAAAACACCAAACAGAACTGAAATGTGACAAAGGACCAACCTCCACGGCAAATCGTTTACAAGAAAATCAATAAAAGGACTAAATTTTGTTCCCCAAGGGAAGATCTAGCCAAAACAGTCAGAACTGAGTTTGCATGATAAATGAAAGCGATGCGATTCTAGTCAGAAGAAAATTTGAGTTGACCTAATTACTAATTTGTTAGCAAAAAATTGACAACACAATGACCAAGGTTTGTGCACAAGGCCTAATTCTTTCAAATAAAACAATCAGAACTGATCTCCATTGAGAACTGAGGGAGGGGATACGATTTAACTGAAAATGAACAAAGCTGTAAACAAATTGTTTACAACAACAAACGACCAAGTTTTGTCCCCGAGGAAAGATCGACCCAAAACATCCATCAGAACGGAAATCAGGTGAGAACTGCGAAAGGAGATACAATTCTAATGAGAAGTCCCAAAATTCATGAAGTTGACCTAATTAGCAGTTTGTTAGCAAAAAATTTGACAATCCAACGACCGAGTGTTGTGCAGAAAGACTAGTTGTTTCAAATGAAACAATCAGGGGTGGGTTTACCAAAAGGCTTTTAACGCTAAGAGCATCTTAACTGGGAGAGAGAGTTCATTGTGCTGCTCACTCTACCACTTAACGATTATCTTTGTGGTGTGATGCTTTTGGGAAACTCAGGCCAGAACTGAAATCCACTGAGAATTGAGAGCGGAGATGGGATTTACCTGAAAATGAAGTTCTAAGCAAATTGTTTACAACAGGAAAATCAACAAACGAAACAACCAAGTTTTGTTCCTCAAGTGAAGATCTACCCAAAACATCGATCAGAACTGAAATCGGATGAGAAATGAGAGAGGACATACGATTCTAGTGAGAGACCTGGAAAATTTGGCCCAATTAGTAACTTCATCTCATCTCATTATCTGTAGCCGCTTTATCCTGTTCTACAGGATCGCAGGCAAGCTGGAGCCTATCCCAGCTGACTACGGGCGAAAGGCGGGGTACACCCTGGACAAGTCGCCAGGTCATCACAGGGCTGACACATAGACACAGACAACCATTCACACTCACATCCACACCTACGGTCAATTTAGAGTCACCAGTTAACCTAACCTGCATGTCTTTGGACTGTGGGGGAAACCGGAGCACCCGGAGGAAACCCACGCGGACACGGGGAGAACATGCAAACTCCACACAGAAAGGCCCTCGCCGGCCACGGGGCTCGAACCTGGACCTTCTTGCTGTGAGGCGACAGTGCTAACCACTACGCCACCATGCCGCCCCTAATTAGTAACTTGTTAGCAAAAAATGACAGACCAAGTTTTGTGCAGAGTGACGAGTTCTTTCAAACAAAACAATCGGAACGGAAATCTGTGGAGAACTGACGCAAGAGATACAACTTAACTGAACTGTGGACGATGGATGCCACGCCATGGCAATAACTCATCAGCCTTATGGACAGAGGAATAATGACTCATAATGGTAACACGACAGCGTAAGCATAAGTCCCTATAAACACAACCGGCTAATTAGAGTCAGATCCAAGAATTATTGATTGTTCAGCCATGGATTCTCATTCATTGCTGAACAATCAATAATTGTTGGATTGTAATTTATTGAATTGTAATTCAATAATAGTAGAATAAAGCTCTGAAACAGGTCTGCATCTCATCCAAATTGATAGAGCTCTAAAAATACCGAACAATGCATCCTTGATGTGAATGCACTCATAGAAATGGATGGGTTTCATTTTTCTTGAACATTTTAAATGAAAAAAGAAATCAGGTTTGGCATGAGCAGGGCTTTAATGTCTTCTAGGGCTTGACGACATCACTCTGAATACCCATGTAGGGGAGAAAAATAACAATAATAATAATAATAATAATAATAATAATGCTTACCAATGACAACAAGTCATGATTCAACCCCCTCTCCCCTCTGCTAGCTCTTATCAAATGATTCATGCTACAAAATGTTCTTTGACTTGAAACAATCTGAGCATCTGGTCAAGTTGTTCAAACTGCAAACATCAGTGACTGTTCCTGACGGAAGGAGACTGATTACTGACCACAGGCAATGCTCCAGAAGAGCTGAGAGTCTCCTGTCTGGTGAAGGATTCGATATGGAGCCACACGAGCACTGGAGTCCAACACAACATCCAGAGTCCCAACCAGAAGACCTGAGGGAGGGACAGAAAGGAGGAGAAGAAAAAGAAGAAGAGAAAGACTATTTCACACTCTTCAAAGTTACACCAAGCCGTTATCTCCTACTGCACATTAAAGAGCTATATAAAGAAGGATGAAAGTGTTGTGGTGTGGAAAGTTCACTGCCTGGGTCAATAACCCTGTGCCAACTCTATTTCTCCTCCTTCACTCATCCACACTCGGGCATTCTCCTGCTTATTTTGTTCTGACTCAGATGTCTGCGTGAATGGGTTAGTTATGTTTAATTCACAATAACGTTATAGATTACAAACAGTACCTCCCTCCCTACAGCCAGAAGAAAGATGGATGGATGTCAGTACTCCAGATTTAATTTCCAGATTAAATTAAAATGCAGAAAGGCAAAACCATTTCAGCAAACCAACAAAACACCTTCAGCCATGTTCTGTAGAAATATTAACACTCAAACTTGACCATTTTTCACCTTTCATGCTTCATACAGTTTTTCCAGGTCTGCCTAATGACCTCTAACTTCTGAATTTAATTTTATGACATGGCATTCTTAAGATTCCCCTGTTGCGTCATATGAAGCATTCCCACTTTAAAAGAACAAAGACAACTATATTCAAAAAAACCAAAACCTGACATGATTTTTTTTTTTTTAAATGAACCAATACAGACTCCGTAACTGATCCTCTGTTGCAGCTCATCACATGCATTTACGTAGCTTATTTACCCCAAACCAGAACACATACAAAGGGAAGCATTTTCACCAACCTGCTGAGATTTCTTCTTTCTTTGGTCTAATTAGTGAACTGACTACATGGCTTGTTTTTTAAAAAGGTTCAAAATAAAGCCAGCGTGAAATAAATAAATCAGTTACATCTTTCTTTATAGTCATGAACTCTTCATTAATCTTGTATTCAGCATCAAAAGGTAACTGTTATCATTCAGTCATGTTAGCTCTGACCTTATTCAGGCTTCTGCAACCAAGGAAAATCTAGCTAAACATTTACAAATTCTATCCTGGTGCTACACATATTATATTAGATGAGACACACTAGCACGATATTCCAAATAATCGGAATATCATGGAAAAAGTTCAATATTTTCCACTAGTTATTTAAGAAAGTGAAAATGTAATATATTCGACTTCTGACATGCAAACTCAAATGTTTCAAGCAGATAATTATGGCCTGTAATGCAAAAAAAAAAAAAACCCTCAATATTACAATTTTTCATTTTGAGTAAAACAGTATAAAAATACCATGTATCTCTCGGCCTAGTTCAGTACACGCAACCACAATCATGGGGAAGACTGCTGACTTGACAGCTGTCCAAAACATGCTCATCAACACCCTCCACAAGGAGGATAAGCCACAGGTGATTACTGCTGAAAAGGCTGGCTGGAAAAGGTGCACAAGAAACAGGGATGACCGCAGCCTTGAAAGGATTGTCAAGAAAAGTCGATTCAGGAACTTGAGAGAGCTTCACAAGGAGTGGACTGAGGCTGGGGTCAGTGCAACAAGAGTCCCCATGCACAGACGTCTTCAGGAAAGGGGCTAACACTTGTCGCATTCTTAAATATCAAGCCACTCCTGAACCAGAGACAACGTCAGAAACACCTTACCTGGCCTAAGGAAAGAAAGAACTGGACTGCTGCTCAGTGGGCCAAAGTCCTCTATTCGGAATAAAATAAAATTTGAGTTTCATTTGAAAATCAAGGTCCTAGAGTCTGGAGGAAGAGTGGAGAGGCACAGAATCCAAGGTGTTTGAAGTCCAATGTGAAGTTTCCGCAGTCTGTGATGATTTGGGGTGCCATGTCATCTGCTGGTGTTGGTCCACTGTGTTTTATCAAGTCCAAAGTCAATGCAGCCTTCTACCAGGAGATTTTAGAGCACTTCATGCTTCCATCTGTTGACGAGCTTTAAGGAGATGCTGATTTCCTTTTCCAGCAAGACTGAACACCTGCCCACAGCACCAAAACCACGATCAAATGGTTTGATGACCATGATATTACTGTGCTTGATTGGCTAGCCAACTCGCCTGACCTGAACCCCAGACAGAATCTGTGGGGTATTGTCATGAGGAAGATGAGAAACACCCGACCCAAAAATACAGATGAGCTGAAGGCTGCTGTCAAAGCAACCTGGGCTTCAATAACACCTCAGCAATGCCACAGGCTGCTCGCCTCCATGCCATGCCACATTGACACAGTAATTCATGGTAAAGGAGCCCCAATCAAGTATCGAGTGTACAAATAATACTTTTTCAGAAGTTGGACATTTCTGTATTGCAAATCCTTTTCTGATTATTTCCTAAGATCATTCTAATAATTTGAGATACTGGATTTCTGATTTTCATGAGCAAAAGCCATATTCAAATACTTTGCTTACATCATGTTTCGCATGTGCTATTTTTCAGCTTTCCAAGGAGGAACATTCCCATAATCTCACAAGCAGGTCAATAAATCTTTAAACCATTTACCTTGCTCAAGGTGAGTTTTTCTTAAAATGTCTTAAAGCAGATACACAGAACCATGGCCTCACTTTCATTTATAAATGCCTTGAGACCTCAAGAATGGCACAGGAATAGTTTTAAGCGTTAACAATAAATCTAATATAGTAATTTTTACGATTAAAAGTGATTCATATAGGTAGCGGTCTGAGTGAATGACCTTGACGTCTGTGATGTCACAGCAGGAAGCCTATCGTTCTCATCGCCATTTCCGCTATACTAAAACACAGAGCTGACTGCAGCGCCGATCCTCCATTTTGAGCTAATTTATCGCCATGCCACATAGATGTGTTGCTGGCAGGTGCAGCAACATGACAGAAGGTGGATTTACGTTGCATTCATGGCCCAAGAATGCTCAAACTGCAAAGATTTGGACGCGTTTTGTGAGAAGTTCACAGGCATATTGGGTGCCTATGAAGTGGTCTCTCCTCTGCTCTGCACATTTTACTGAAGACTCGTACGAAACCTCTGATCTGTTGAGGAGCACTGGCTATAAGCCCATATTGAAAGAGGGTGCAGTATCAACAATTAAATAAAACTACAAGAAAAGGAAAGCAAGTTCAATTGCACCAGTTCTCCTGGAGTGAGAGTCAAGGGTTGTTGCTAAAATCCAGGATGGAATGGGACATATTATCGCTCGGGCAGTGACCTCCCCGTGGTTGTTGCTAAAACCAGTGACATCACATCCCGGGTTTTAGTAATTGCCTGAGTAGAGCAGTAATGGCAGAGTACTCAGTATGGAGAAAATGGAGAATGAGTGGACCAGCCGTCTGATTTCTCCACTAGATACGCTTGTCTCAGCAGCAATATCTTGCCCTCAAGTGGAAGAAGCGAATGAACGGAAAACAGAACAAAACAACTGAAAGTCAGATTGTTTCAAAACAATCGGCCACAAGATCAGCCTTCAAGAAGCGAGAACACAGATGAGTAAGCTCCGACTCTCATTTGGATACAAAAACAACACTCGTTTACCTGCATTTATATTA
The DNA here is from genome assembly GCF_027579695.1 of Neoarius graeffei. Lineage (NCBI taxonomy): Eukaryota > Metazoa > Chordata > Actinopteri > Siluriformes > Ariidae > Neoarius > Neoarius graeffei. Next base: position 86,902,952 of record NC_083570.1, on the reverse strand, counting down.
ATACATGTAACTTGTATTGTGTTTCAGTTACCGGTATAAGATTATTTAATTTGATTCAGAATGTGATTGTCTCAGTTCATCTGATTATTTAATTAGCCTTTTACATTTTATCAGTGAAAACACATGCATGGTGCATAAGTTATAACACTCATCCTGTTTTAATGAGAGTCAACCCACAATCACTCAGTGCGTTTACATGCACATAGAGAAAATCAAATTTCTGCCGTTGCTCGACTGAAATCGAAGTTCTAAATGCCATGGAAACACCTTAGCTAGGCTGAAATTGAACCGAACTTGATTTCTCGGAATCGAGCTACACGACCTAGATTATGCGATTTTAGCCGAGCTACTTAGTGCATGTAAACCCTATCGAGCTACGTAGTCCAGCTACTTACTTCAGCACTGCCCCTTCCGGAAGTGACGAGACCACAAGCGGGAAACCCAACAGCCTCGGTCGGCATGACACTTCAGATCAACTTAGTGCCCATTTTATTAGGAACACTTCTGCTCATACATACAAACACTCTTCTTGTGAACACGGAACTGATAACTTTGTTTATACTCTTGAACAATGTTGCCAGATACTGCTGATGTTTTCCAGCCCAAAATATGTTCAAAACCCGCCAAAATGCACTTAAAACCGCCCAGTTAGGCAGGAAACCACCCAATCTGGCAACATTGCTCGATTAGCTCTTCTTCATGACGACAACCGGAAGTGTACCAACACGATGGGGCGTGTAGCGCCACCTGTGGCTCGGGTGCACAATGTACCTCACACAATAGCTCGATTTCATTGTGTGCATGTAGGATTGGATTTCTCTGGCACCCCTGCTGGGACCCTTAGCTCGATTTGGATGTGCATGTAAACGTACTGAATGAAGTCAAATCAGTCTTAGGCCAAGTTTACATTAGACCGTATCTGTCTCGTTTTCTTCGCGGATGCACTGTCCGTTTACATTAAAACGCCTGGAAACGGGAATCCGCTAGGGTCCACGTATTCAATCCAGATCGTGTCTGGTCCGGTGCTGTGTAAACATTGAGAATATGCGGATACGCTGTGCTGAGCTCTAGCTGGCGTCGTCATTGGACAACGTCACTGTGACATCCACCTTCCTGATTCGCTGGCGTTGGTCATGTGACGCGACTGCTGAAAAATGGCGCGGACTTCCGCCTTGTATCACCTTTCATTAAAGAGTATAAAAGTATGAAAATACTGCAAATACTGATGCAAATACTGCCCATTGTGTAGTTATGATTGTCTTTAGGCTTGCCATCCTTCCACTTGCAAGTGGTAAGTGACGCGCATGCCCGATATGCACTGGGATCACACACACAGCGGCTCAGTCCCGAATCACTGCTCGTGTGCTTCACTCGCGCGCTCTATGAGCTGCGCAGGGCCGGAGTGCGCACCCTCCAGAGGGCACTCGCTGTTCAGGGCGGAGTGATTTGGAGCGCAGGATGCCTGCGGAGCCGAGCGTATCCGTGTATTGGCGTTGCTGTGTGCACGCGAATCGTATATTGGCGTTGCTGTGTGCACGCAAATCGTTTTAAAAATGTTAATCTGATGATCCGTTGATACGGTCTAATGTAAACCCCACCTTAGTTGAGCAAGTCGGTAACGGTATTTCTTACTTTCACCATCAATTATTATTTATATGACTTTGGTCTATAGCTGTAAAAGGCCTCGGCCTTAAAACCGGTTACCGCTGTGACGTCACGCACTCAGGGCTGGCTGGCTCAGTTCTCCAAAAAAATGTGCATATATATATATATATATATATATATATATATATATATATATATATATATGCAGCATGCAAGAGTCAAGGATGGAGATACTATCCACTCAAATTTATTTAAAAATAAAAGGTTCTGTATCTCCTTTAACTAGTTTTGAACTTGACATTTTAAATGTAAAAAAAAGTGAGCATTTGATGAACCTACATGTGAAAACAGTATTTTAAAAAAAAACTAATTAAGAATTGTATGCAGTCATTTGATAAACTATAAAATGTGTGCATTCACAAAAAGAGTAAAAAAAAACAAACACATCCTGCAAATGCAAATCAAAAATGCATTGCCTCTTTTGCACATTAGTATAGTTTAACAATATATATTGTAATCCAGAAAGCCCTGTCTCCATGTGTGCATTTAATTAAAAAAAAGTGCCACTGTGACTAGAAGGAACAGGAAAATAAATCAATCAATCAGTCTTTATTTTTGTAGTACATGGTGAATATTCAGGAAGATAAACATGACTGGAGCAGAGTTTGTTAGCTAACTGGAGTTAGCATTGGTTACATGTTAAAATTGTTAAGACGACGTATAATTTGTGCAGCAGAGAAAAAAAAATATTAACCAAAGAGAAAGGGGGGGACTTGTACAAGTGCTGAGACGTCTCAGTGAACCATGTCAGCATCAGCTAACAAACCAAAACACAATGAGCTAGCTCATTAGCAGCTCAGGTCACACAGCAGAGACGCGTTAGTTACATGGTGTCATGGTAAATACTGTGACTCCAGGCTGTCTTTTGCTATTGGCTGGTCATTTTCTGAATTATTAAGAGAGCTGAAGATCTTTGAGTCAGCTGGATCTAGACAGATAATAAGCAGGACAGAGCCGAGTGTTAGGTTTGGAAAGATAGCATGACGCAGAGAGAGAGAGAGAGAGAGAAAGTGTTTACCGGTGATGCCTCCTCCTTTGCCGTGTCCCTTCCTCCTCTGCAGGATGAAGAAGGGATTGGCCCTCTCACTCACCCACAGAGCGTTAGCAAGCAGCACCTCCTCCGGACTGATCCACATCCTAATGGCGGATAAATTCTTCCTATAAATCGCGCCCTCCGAGTCCCTTTTACATGAGTTTAAAAACTAAACCAGCAGCACAAACACTGCTCGCTGCCTCCTGTTTGTGTTTGTATCTACATGGGCGAGAGCAGGAGAAGGCGGGCGCTAAGTGATGACGTCAGCAAGCAAAATGGCAGACTACTCAAACAAATTTCAAAATATATACAGATAGAAACTGCTTCACACTCGGGCAGGTCTGCGTAAAGAAGCTCAATAATAATAATAATTTCTTGCTTGCTTATAATCAGATATATCTCCTCATTATCCTACATATCTTCTTTGATGTATGTCTGTGAAGATTCTCAGTCATCCAGGTCATAGTAAACTCATCTCATCTCATCTCATTATCTCTAGCCGCTTTATCCTGTTCTACAGGGTCGCAGGCAAGCTGGAGCCTATCCCAGCTGACTACGGGTGAAAGGCGGGGTACACCCTGGACAAGTCGCCAGGTCATCACAGGGCTGACACATAGACACAGACAACCATTCACACTCACATTCACACCTACGGTCAATTTAGAGTCACCAGTTAACCTAACCTGCATGTCCTTGGACTGTGGGGGAAACCGGAGCACCCGGAGGAAACCCACGCGGACACGGGGAGAACATGCAAACTCCACACAGAAAGGCCCTCGCCGGCCACGGGGCTCGAACCCGGACCTTCTTGCTGTGAGGCGACAGCGCTAACCACTACACCACCGTGCCGCCCCCTCATAGTAAAATGTGGGTGGTACAAGAAAGCAACTGGACTTGCTTGAAGATTCTTGAAGACGTTTCACCTCTCATCCGAAAGGCTTCTTCAGTTTCGGATGAGAGGTGAAACGTCTTCAAGAATCTTCAAGTAAGTCCAGTTGCTCTCTTTTACCACCCACAGTTTACTTCTTTGATGTATATCTTTGATTAGATTATCAGGATTAGTATTAATATTAGTACAGTCGGCGGCACGGTGGTGTAGGGGTTAGCGCTGTCGCCTTACAGCAAGAAGGTCCGGGTTCGAGCCCCGTGGCCGGTGAGGGCCTTTCTGTGTGGAGTTTGCATGTTCTCCCCGTGTCCGCGTGGGTTTCCTCCGGGTGCTCCGGTTTCCCCCACAGTCCAAAGACATGCAGGTTAGGTTAACTGGTGACTCTAAATTGACCGTAGGTGTGAATGTGAGTGTGAATGGTTGTCTGTGTCTATGTGTCAGCCCTGTGATGACCTGGCGACTTGTCCAGGGTGTACCCCGCCTTTCGCCTGTAGTCAGCTGGGATAGGCTCCAGCTTGCCTGCGACCCTGTAGAACAGGATAAAGCGGCTAGAGATGATGAGATGAGATGAGATTAGTACAGTCCAAAACTATCATAAATCCACATGAACACCATCCCTCGATGGCCACGGTAGTGGTTAGTACTGTTGCCTCACAGTAAGAAGGTTTTAGGTTTGAGCCCAGTGCCTGATGGAGGCCTTTCTGTGTGGAGTTTGCATATTCTCTTCATGTCTGTGTGGGTTTCCTCCAGGTGCTCTGGTTTCCCCCACAGTCCAAAGACATGCTGGTTAGGCTAATTGGTGACTCTAAATTGACCGTAGTTAGTACTGTCGCCTCATAGCAAGAAGGTTCTAGGTTTGAGCCCAGTGCCTGATGGAGGCCTTTCTGTGTGGAGTTTGCATGTTCTCTTTGTGTCTGCATGGGTTTCCTCTGGGTGCTCCGGTTTCCCTCGCAGTCCAAAGACATGCAGGTTAGGCTAATTAGGGACTCTAAATTGGCTGTAGGTGTGAATGTGAGTGTGAATGGTTGTTTGTCTTTGTGTCAGCCATGCGATGACCTGGCAACTTGTCCAGGGTGTACCCCGCCTCTCACCCTAGTCAACTGGGATAAACTCCAGCTTACAGTAAATGCGACCCTGTAGAACAGGATAAGCGGCAACAGATAATGGATGGATGGATGTCCTCATTATCCTTATATCCTATATATCATCTTTGATGTGTATCTTTGATTAGATTATCAGCATTAGTATTAATATTAGTACAGTCCAAAACAATCATAAATCCACATAAACACCATCCCTCAATGGCCACAGTAGTGGTCAGTACTGTCGCCTCACAGCAAGAAGGTTTTAGGTTTGAACCCAGTGCCTCATGGGGGCCTTTCTGTATGGAGTTTTCATGTTCTCCTCGTGTCTGAGTGGGTTTCTTCTCAGTGCTCCGGTTTCCCCCTCAGTCCAAAGACATGCAGGTTAGGCTAATTGGTGGCTCTAAATTGACTGTAGGTGTCAATGTGAGTGTGAATGGTTGTTTGTGTCTGCCCTGCAATGACCTGGCGACTTGTCCAGGGTGTACCCCGTCTCTCGCCCATAGTCAGCTGGGATAGGCTCCAGCTTGCCTGTGACCCTACACAGGATAAGTGGCTACAGATAATGGATGGATGGATGGATGGATGGATGGATGGATAAACTGCTTCACACTTGGGCAGGGTTGGCAGGTCTGTGTAACGAAGCTTGATGATAATAATCTGGGTAATCATATAATACCTCTCTGCTTCACACTTGGGCAGGGTGCTCTGGTTTCCCCAACAGTCCAAAGACATGCAGGTTAGGTTAACATGGGGCAGCCATGGCCTGAAGTTTGAGCTGAAGTGCCCTTGAGTAAGGCACCTAACTCCTAACTGCTCGCCAGGCACTGTAGCATAGTAGCTGCCCACTGATCTGGGTATGTGTGTGTGCATGTGTGTGTTCACTGCTTCAGACAGGTTAAATGCAGAAGAGAAATTTCACTGTGTGCTTAAGTCTGTGCTTGAGTGTACGTGCGATAAATAAAGGCTTCTTGTTGTTGTCAGTAAATTCAAGTCCCCAAACAGCCAAATTGTCAATAAAGCCAGTCAAAGACCCATCCAAACCCAGCTCACTGGTCTATAAAACAGACAGGTCAATAAATTAATTCATTCAACATTTTGTCCTGGTCAAATGCAGCTGTGGTAGATCCAGAGATTGATCAATTTATTTAATTTATTTAATTCATTAATTAATTCATTAAGTAAGTACCCATCCAGCCATCCATCTATTCATCGTCTATACCACTTATCCATTGCGGTTTGCGGGTGAGCTGGAGCCAAGCCCAGTTGACATTGGGTGAGAGGTGGGGTACACCCTGGACAGGTCACCAGTCTTACATGGAGTGAACACAGAGACACAGACAGCCATTCCCCCTCACATTCACACCTCCAAGGCAATTTAGAGCTGGCCTGTGCAAGGAAAACTGGAACAACTGCAGGAAACCGACACTGGCACAAGGAGAACTCCACACGGAAAGGCCCTGGTCAACCGGCAGCATCGAACCTGGAACCTGCTTGCTAAGAAGCAACAGTGCTAACCACTACATCACTGTACTGCCCCAATTTAATTCAATTAAATTTTATTTATATAGATATTTTAATAATGGATATGGTCACAAAGCAGCTTTACAAGTATCTGGATAGAGATATAGATGTAGATTTTCCCAAAGAATGAGCAAGATGCAATGGTGGCAAGGAAAAACTCCCTGAAATGACATGGGAACTGTCACAAGAACACCAGCGCAAGGTGGGAATACACCTTGGATTAGATGCCAGTCAATCACAGGGCACTGTGCACATATACATTCACAGCAAGGAACAATTCAGCATAGCCCAGGTGCCCAGTGAATTAAACTCAATCCTTACTCTGTTCTTTAGTAGTTATTACATTTATTCATTCATTTTCAGGATCTGGAGCCTTTAGTAGTAGGTTCAATGAGAGTGAGGAAGGAATTTATCGTGGATGGTGTGGCTCTAGTCCAAACACAAGGCACCATGTGCGCACGCACACACACACACACACACACACACACACTTTCATTTACTCATTCATTGCTATGGGCAATTTAGCATAGTCAATCCATTTAACTGTATGTTTTGTTTTGTTTTTGGAGGAAACCTGAAAAACAAGGAAGAAACCTACACAGAAACTAAGAGAACATGTGAAACTCCACACAGACAGTAACCCAAGCTCAGGCTCGAACTGCAGCTGTGAAATGGCAGTGTTACTCACTACACCACCATGCTGTATATTTCCTTACATTACAACATACTGTAAACACAACAGTTCTGTACCCCGGTCAACACATATACTCTTACAGAAATATCAACCTACTCTATTCTTATATTTTCACAAATACAATTGATAAGATTAATATTTGGGGAGCACCTACTTCTCTGTTTTTCATAACACACAGGATGTTCTAACTTGCACACAGAACTCTCATTGTATATTCTTCTGTACCCAAGGTCAACTTCTTTCTTGGCACTGCTCTGAACTCTGGTCTCTGTTTCTCTGCACGTCCTTATTTGCCGCTATGTCTTAATCAATTGCAGAAGAATATAAGCATTTTTTTACTTGAATTGACCAACTATGTTTGACTCACCACACCCTTACATGAGAATATATACTCATGTTTGACTTAGAATAAACCAAAAAACATCTCTGTGTCAGGCAGCACGGTGGTGTAGTGGTTAGCGCTGTCGCCTCACAGCAAGAAGGTCCTGGGTTTGAGCCCCGGGGCCGGCGAGGGCCTTTCTGTGCGGAGTTTGCATGTTCTCCCTGTGTCCGCGTGGGTTTCCTCCGGGTGCTCCGGTTTCCCCCACAGTCCAAAGACATGCAGGTTAGGCTAACTGGTGACTCTAAAATTGACCGTAGGTGTGAATGGTTGTCTGTGTCTATGTGTCAGCCCTGTGATGACCTGGCGACTTGTCCAGGGTGTACCCCGCCTTTCGCCCGTAGTCAGCTGGGATAGGCTCCAGCTTGCCTGCGACCCTGTAGAAGGATAAAGCGGCTAGAGATAATGAGATGAGATGAGACATCTCTGTGTCAGTGATGTCACTCCCAGGCCCATGAGGAAACCAGTCACTGAGCAGCAGACACATAGAGGTTATTACTTCAATCTTCTAGTCTTAAAACTTGGATGCAGACCATTACAGAATCTAACAATAATCGCATAATTACTCTGATGTGCTACACTTGAAAACTTTTCAATGTTACATTTACTCATTCATTAATAATAGGTGACATCAGCATGCACAGGAAACATTAAAAAAAAGGGCCTTTACACTAAATATTAAGTAAACTAGCAGAAAATGTTGGCTAATTAACCTTAACTTCTTGCTAACTTAGTTATCATAACCTAGCTAAGTAACAAAGCAATTAATCAAATTTGTGGCTTGAGTATGAATCAGGTAGCCATCTTTATTCTCATTTAAAACATGATTATGTAACGACGGCAGATAGTCTATTAAAGGTCCCCTGATTTATTTTCACGAATACACTTTCACAGAAGAATCAGTCACTAGTCTCCCAAACTTGTAATTACATGTAAATGGGTTCTATAAAGAAGAAGAAATTGTGAACATTTTAATAGATTTTTTTAAATTACATTTTAATTTGTGTTTCCATTTGTATTAGATCTCTCTCTCTCTCTCTCTCTCTCTCTCTATATATATATATATATATATATATATATATATATATATATATATATATATATATAAAATTTATTTATACAGTATGTGGCCGCTCTGACAGCTCCAGCCATCAAAGTTTCTAGGGAAGAATTACAGTAGTGGTTTGCCGTTGCCTTCTACTGGATTGTTATAGAGGTTTTCTCCTCTCATCCATTCACACACACACACCCATGGGCAATTTAGAGTACCCATGTTACCCTAACCACATGTCTTTGGACTGTGGGGGAAAGTGGAGTACCCGGGGGAAACCCATGCAGACATGGGGAGAACATGCAAACTTCACACAGAAAGGCCCCCGTCAGGCACTGGGCTCGAACCCAGACCCTTCTTGCTGTGAGGCAACAGTGCTAACCACTACACCACCGTGCCGCCTGTATATAAGATAAGCTGTTATATTACAGACTTTTATTTAACTCGTGACTTTTATTTTGAAAAACAGAGTTGCTTATGCTAAGGCATGCTACTGGTCAGCCTACTAAGATTTCTGTAAAATTACCTTAAGATATGAATTTCCCTTTTTGTGTGTGTGTGTGTGTGTGCTACAAACTGTATTTTGATTCAATTACATCTTAGTTAAATATGACACCTCATATGACTCCACAAGTAAAACAGGCTATTAAAAAAAAAGAAAGAAAATTCAATGTAAATGAATAATAGATTGATCGATCGCTCGATCGATGATGATGAATTTCGTTGCACAGAATCTTGTGAAGAACATGGTGCTAAACTATTGACAGTAATGTTGAAATGTTGTAGTGCTGTTAAATGTGAACTTTGGTACAGATTATGTTGTTTAAGCAGATCTGTGACTGTTGACACACACTTTTCTTTAACAGGTTTACACATTGACGAGATAGCGACTGTAATCAGTGAACTACAATACAGTGAGTTTAAATCAGGTTTTAAACCAAATGTGTTGGTGTATTTGAGATTGCATCAGATCCATATGTTCACATGATCACTGTTTGCGACCTGTACAGTGTAATAAAAGGGCTTTGTGCAGGAGGAGAAAACTGCTCCTCTCAGTGGTGGTAAGTGATAAAACACTCCAAATTTATGAACACACTTTGATGAACATCACTTTTCATGCTGAATGGATACACACAAAGACAACAGCATCACTCATAGCAAGTTGTGTTTCTTGAGATCTGAATTGTCTGTGTGAGAGCAAGGAAACACTAAAACACTGTGGGCATGCCAGACTCGATTCTTCTTTTTTCAATTAAAATAGCTGTGCAATGAAAACAGTCTACAGTGAGCCTAATTTCATCAGAGATTTTACCACAGATGAATCACACAACCAACTTTAGAATGCACACTGGATGGGACCCCAGTGTAGTGTGTATGCATACACACATACACACTGTGGATTTCCACTTCTGTTACTATCTTGTTGCACATTTCCTTCCACTCTTCATTGTGAAGATTCAATACAATTCAATATTCAAATAAATTAACTGCATGTAACTGTATAAAAAATACAGTATATGGCCAAAAGATTATGGACACCACACCATCACAGCCATATATGCTTGCTGAACTTCCCTTTCCAGATTTAGTCCCCCTTTGCAGTTATAATAGCCTCCACTCTTCCAAAAAGTCTTTCCACTAGATTTTGGAGTGTGGCTATGGGGATTTGTGTTCATTCAGCCACATGAGCGTTAGTGAGGTCGAGCACTGATGTCAGGTAAGGAGATCTGGGGTTCAGTCGTTGTTCCAGTTCATCCCAAATGTGTTCAGTGGGGTTGAGGTCAGTGTTCTGTGCAGACCACTTGAGTTCTTCCACTTCAACCTTGGCAAACCACGACGTGAAGGACCTCGCTTTATGAACACAAATATCGTCATGCTGGAACAGTTTAACTATGGCGAGCTGTCATAGTCTCCAATAATGCTGTTTATACACTGAGCAACCGTCATAAAACTCTAAAGCACAATAACTCATAATTCATGCTTTGTTTTTTTGTGTAAATATGTAATTTTATCAGTCACTGTACAAACAAATATAACCCCAATTCCATAAATTCAGGACACTGTGTAAAATGTAAATAAAAAACAGAATACGACAATTTGCAAATCTTCAAAATCTGCAAAACAAGTCAGTAACATGACTGGGTATAAAAAGAGCATCCCAGAGAGGCGGAGTCTCTAAGAAGTAAAGATGGGGAGGGGTTCACTGCTCTGTGAAAGACTGTGTGGGCAAGCAGTGCAACAATTTAAGAATAACATTCCTCAGTGTAAAATTGCAAAGAATTTGGGGATCGCATCATCTATGGTACAGAATATCATTAAAAGATTCAGAGAATCTGGAGAAATCTCTGTATGCAAGAGACAAGGCTGAAAACTGGCATTGGATGCCTGTGATCTTCAGGCCCTCAGGCAACACTGCATTAAAAGCAGATGCGTGTCTGTAGTGGAAATCACTGGATGGGCTCAGGAACACTTCAGAAAACCATTTGCTGTGAAAACAGTTCATTACTGCATCCACAAATGCAAGTTAAAACCAGATATAAACAATATCCAGAAACACCGCCACCTTCTCTGGACCTGAGCTCTTTTATGATGGACTGAGGCGAAGTGGAAAATTGTCCCGAGGTCTGACGAATCAAAAGTAGAAATTCTTTTTAGAAATCATAGACAGCACGTCCTCCAGGCTAGAGAGGGAACATCCGGCTTGTCATCAGTGTGCAGTTCAAAATCTGTGATGGTATGAGGGTGCATTAGTGCACATGACATGGATAGCTTGTCCATCTGGGAAGGCATCATTAATGCTGAATGATATATACACGTTTCAGAGCAATATGCTGCCATTCAGACAAAATCTTTTTCAGGGAAGGCCTTCCTTCTTTCAGCAAGACAATGCCAAACCACTTTCTGCACATATTAAAACGGCATAGCTCCATAGTAAAAGGCAAGGCAAGGTAAGTCAAGTTTATTTATATAGCGCATTTCATACACAGTGGCAGTTCAATGTGCTTTACAGAGGTAAAGGCAAAACAGTAAACAATAGAAAATAAAATTACATAAAATAAAGGGGGAAGAAGAGAGAAAAATAAAAATAATATAAAAAATAATATAAGAATTAAACAATAGTAGAAATAAAATAATAAAATGAAGTAAAAGTTCAGTAAAAAACAGCAGAATAAAATGGAATAAAAATTAAGTCAAGTTTAAAACATGCAAAAACTGTAAAAGTTAAGTAAAGTTTAAAACATGTAAAGAGGATGATATTTATCAGTTAGCAGAAAGCATCTGAAAACAGCTTGGTCTTTATTCTAGATTTGAAGCTGCCAACAGCAGGAGCATTTTTGATGTCCTCTGGCAGTTGGTTCCATAGCTGTACTGCATAGTAGCTAAAAGCTGCTTCACCACACTTTGTTTTAACAACAGGCTTTACCAGTAAATTTTGCTGCTCCGATCTACTAGATCTGATTGGGTTAGGCCACTGCAACATATCAGAGAGGTAACTGGGCCCTGTACCATTTAGAGATTTGTACACCAGCAACAATGCTTTAAAGTCAATTCTGTAGCTTACTGGAAGCCAGTGAAGGGACCTTAGAATTGGAGTAATGTGCTCTGTTCTTTTTGTTCTTGTGAGAACCCTAGCCACTGCATTTTGAACCAGATGAAGTCGTTTGATGGTCTTTTTTGGCAGGCCTGTGAAAAGGCCATTGCAGTAATCAACCCTACTAGAGATGAAGGCATGTATAAGTTTTTCCAGATCATTTTAAGTCCTCTTAGTTTGGAAATGTTTTTTAGGTGATAAAATGCCAATTTAGTGATTGCTTTCATGTGACTGTCAAAGTTTAGCTCGCTGTCAATGAAAACACCAAGATTTTTAACCATATATTTTGTTTTAATCCCCTTTGTGTCAAGAATAGTGGTAATCCTGAGTCTTTCATCTTTTTTCCCCCACATAGAATTACTTCTGTTTTATCTGTGTTCAGCTGAAGAAAATTTTGTGACATCCAGTTGTTGATTTGGTCGATACACTGGTAGAGACATTCAAGGGGGGCATAATCATTAGGTGATAGAGCAAAATAAATTTGGGTGTCTTCTGCATAGCAGTGATACAAAATTGAGTTGTTCTTGATAATTTGTCCAAGTGGGAGCATATAAAGGTTGAATAGTAATGGTCCAAGGATCAACCCCTGGGGGACACCACAGGTCAAGGACATTGATGTTGAGGTACAATTTCCCATGGTAACAAAGAAGCTTCTATCTTTTAAGTATGATTTTAACCAATTGATAACTTTACCAGTCAACCCAACCCAGTGTTCAAGTCGATATAGCAGTATGTTGTGATCAACAGTATCAAAAGCTGCACTGAGGTCCAGTAACACCAGGACCAATGTTTTGCCTGCATCAGTATTAAGACGTATGTCATTTATAACTTTAATCAGCACTGTTTCAGTGCTGTGATTGGCACGAAATCCTGACTGAAAGTTATCAAAACAGCTGTTTGATATCAGGTGCTAAACTGGCCTGCCTGCAGTCCAGACCTGTCTCCCATTTAAACGTTTGGTGCATTATGAAGCACAAAATATGACAAAGGTGACCCCGAACTGTTGAGCAGCTGAAATTGTATATCAGGCAAGAATGGGACAACATTTCTCTTTCAAAACTACAGCAATTGGTCTCCTCAGTTCCCAAACATTTACAGGGTGTAAAAATAGAGGTGTTGCAACACAGTGGTAAACATGCCCCTGTCCCAACTTTTTTGAAACTTGTTGCTGACATCAAACTCAAAATGAGCATATATTTTAAAAAAACCAATAACATTTCTCAGTTTCAACATTTGATATGTTGTCTTTGTACTATCTTCAATGAAATATAGGGTTTCCAAGATTTGCAAATTGTCATATTGTTTTTTATTTACGTTTTACACAGTGTCCCAAATTTATGGAATTGGGGTTGTAGCTAACTGTGGTCACTTACATGAGGTCATTTGTGTTTTGACTGTAGGGTTTTAGTGTTCATTCTTTATACTACCAAATCCTGGTGATATCACTTCCTGCTAACATGAGATGCACGCTTGCTGCCATGGATAGTCAGTACACATCGTTAAGCTGTGATGTTTGGTGTTTGAGAGATTGTGGTCACTCTTTTCTACAGGTAAGAATATTTTCTGCTTTAATTTATTTCTGCTTCTTCTTTTATAGGGTATTATTGGAAGTTAACCAGTTTGAAGGTGAAGTTTTCAGTGGTTTATCGAAATCCATAACAGTTGTAAGTTGAGTACTTCGTGCCTCACTTACACTGCTGCAATACTTAATGTAGGCAGTTATTCAGGGAAAGAAAGTGATAGTTCCTCATCTTAACATTTAAGAGAAAGTTGTAGTTTCTCGAGTTGAGATGGACCAGTATCTACCTTGTGGACATTGAGGTGCTAGCCAGCCGTTTCTACTGGTCAGAAGCTGCTTGTCGTTAGAACAAGCATGCATACAAAGGGATGGAGAACCATACGATAGCAAATTCTACTTATTTGCTCAGTGACGTTCATGGTTTTACCTGAATTACTTGCTTTATAGTGACAGTTCACCATGGAAGAAAGTGGTAGTGACTCACCTCCACCTCTGTCTTGGTGAGCTGAGATAAAAGATATGGTTGTTTCATTTAAAGAGGAAATCACAAAACACATAGAAGACCAATTTGTACAAGATGATGAATCGGAAGGTGAAGATAAGAACTCTTCTGATATTGATTGAAGTTCAAAAGGCTCGCCTACAGTGGGTACAAGTATTACCAACTATTTAATGGGTGATGCATCTAAGTCAAATTTTGACGATATTGTACAATAATTCTCAACAATGGATAAGACAGGTTCTTTTGTTGACAAAAAAATTGAATGCAACGTTCCTGGAAAACTTACTGATGTACTCAGGTGTTCTTGGAGACCAGATACACAGAAACAGTATGATGTTCACATCAAAAGACGATGTGCATTTTTTATACAGCAAAAAGTTGAGTCACTGCACCCGAATATCAATACCATGTTAATATTTCTTCACAGCCTTCATATACAACATCTGTCTTACTCCACACTCAATACAGCATGCTCAGCTCAGCAGTATCAAATTATTTGCTAGAATTTGAATTTCCTGGTTCTCACTACACTGTCGCTACTTATCCTTTAATAGTGTGATACCTCAAGGATGTGTTCAGTCGCTCCAAGCCCGCTCCTCTATATCAAGAAACTTTGGATGTCACTTCTGTCCAAGAGTACATAGAAATATTATATCCTCTTGATAAATTGTCACTAAAAGAACTAACATTGAAATTAGTTATGTTGCTAGCACTGACATCAGGACAAAGATGTCAGACCTTATCGTTCCTTGATATTAATGCTGTGAAGGCAACTACGGATTGTTCTATCATGTTAAACAAACCCATAGATCATGTTAAACAAAATATCTCATCTCATCTCATTATCTCTAGCCGCTTTATCCTTCTACAGGGTCGCAGGCAAGCTGGAGCCTATCCCAGCTGACTACGGGCGAAAGGCGGGGTACACCCTGGACAAGTCGCCAGGTCATCACAGGGCTGACACATAGACACAGACAACCATTCACACTCACATTCACACCTACGGTCAATTTAGAGTCACCAGTTAACCTAACCTGCATGTCTTTGGACTGTGGGGGAAACCGGAGCACCCGGAGGAAACCCACGCGGACACGGGGAGAACATGCAAACTCCGCACAGAAAGGCCCTCGCCGGCCACGGGGCTCGAACCCAGGACCTTCTTGCTGTGAGGCAACAGTGCTAACCACTACACCACCGTGCCGCCCCTGTTAAACAAAATAGACCTGAAAAAATTCTATCATCATTCTTTGTGAGGAAGTACCATAAACAACCACTTTGTGTTTACACTAAACTACTATCTTGAGAGAACAAAACCTCTTCATTGATCTTGTCCATACGGGTCTACTCTTATCCTATGTCAACCCATATCGACCTATTGCTCCAAGAACTACTGGATGATGGATTAAAACCATTCTGCAAGCAAGTGGTGTGGATTTGACAAAGTTCAAAGCTCACAGTACCAGATCTGCAGCTGTTACAAAAGCCAGTCAGAGGACTCCCACTGATGAAATATTGAAGCACATAGGATGGTCTTGGGATTCGACTTTTCAGACACTATAACAAACCTGTGCTTACTGAGAATATCTTCACTGCAGCTTTATTACAGGGAGTGGATCTGGTTGAATGATATTGTTACAGTGGTGCTTGAAAGTTTGTGAACCCTTTAGAATTTTCTATATTTCTGCATAAATATGACCTAAAACATCATCAGATTTTCACACATCCTAAAAGTAGATAAAGAGAACCCAGTTAAACAAATGAGACAAATATATTATACTTGGTCATTTATTTATTGAGGAAAATTATCCAATATTACATATCTGTGAGTGGCAAAAGTATGTGAACCTTTGCTTTCAGTATCTGGTGTGATCCCCTTGTTCAGCAATAATTGCAACTAAACGTTTCCGGTAACTGTTGATCAGTCCTGCACACCGGCTTGGAGGAATTTTAGCCCATTCCTCCATACAGAACAGCTTCAACTCTGGGATGTTGGTGGGTTTCCTCACATGAACTGCTCGCTTCAGGTCCTTCCACAACATTTCGATTGGATTAAGGTCAGGACTTTGACTTGGGCATTCCAAAACATTAACTTTATTCTTCTTTAACCATCCTTTGGTAGAACGACTTGTGTGCTTAGGGTCGTTGTCTTGCTGCATGACCCACCTTCTCCTGAGATTCAGTTCATGGACAGATGTCCTGACATTTTCCTTTAGAATTTGCTGGTATAATTCAGGATTCATTGTTCCATCAATGATGGCAAGCCGTCCTGACCCAGATGCAGCAAAACAGGCCCAAACCATGATACTACCAACACCATGTTTCACAGATGGGATAAGGTTTTTATGCTGGAATGCAGTGTTTTCCTTTCTCCAAACATAATGCCTCTCATTGAAACCAAAAAGTTCTATTTTGGTCTCATCCGTCCACAAAACATTTTTCCAATAGCCTTCTGGCTTGTCCACGTGATCTTTAGCAAACTGCAGATGAACAGCAGTGTTCTTTTTGGAGAGCAGTGGATGGTGGACTCATGAACATTAACGTTAGCCAATGTGAGAGAGGCCTTCAGTTGCTTAGAAGTTACCCTGGGGTCTTTTGTGACTTTGCCGACTATTACACGCCTTGCTCTTGGAGTGATCTTTGTTGGTCGACCACTCCTGGGGAGGGTAACAATGGTCTTGAATTTCCTCCATTTGTACACAATCTGTCTGACTGTGGATTGGTGGAGTCCAAACTCTTTAGAGATGGTTTTGTAACCTTTTCCAGCCTGATGAGCATCAACAACGCTTTTTCTGAGGTCCTCAGAAATCTCCTTTGTTCGTGCCATGATCCACTTCCACAAACATGTGTTGTGAAGATCAGACTTTGATAGATCCCTGTTCTTTAAATAAAACAGGGTTCCCACTCACACCTGATTGTCATCCCATTGATTTAAAACACCTGACTCTAATTTCACCTTCAAATGAACTGCTAATCCTAGAGGTTCACATACTTTTGCCACTCACAAATATGTAATATTGGATCATTTTCCTCAATAAATAAATGACCAAGTATAATATTTTTGTCTCGTTTGTTTAAGTGGGCTGTCTTTATCTACTTTTAGGACTTGTGTGAAAATCTGATGATGTTTTAGGTCATATTTATGCAGAAATATAGAAAATTCTAAAAGTTTCACAAACTTTCAAGCACCGCTGTATGTTACAATTTTTTTTTTTCTTGTTGAATGATATTGTTGTGTCTACGGTTATTGCTGTAAAATCCAGATCCCTATGCTTGTGGTGATTTTATACCCTTATTGTAATCACATACGTGTAACCATGCACACATGCCTTGATGTCATCATATAAACCATAATTTGGTTTATGATGATTGTATTTTGATTCATATGTAACCACACACACCTTGATGTCATCATATAAGCAGTAATGTGGTTTATAATGATTATATATTAATTCAAAGCCAAGTATGTTGATTTTCAGTAAAGAGTAAATGAAGTTCATTCGATTAAAAGTAATAATAAATTGATTTACGAATTATCATAATTACAGTAAAATACAATAAAAACATTGAGATTGTTTATACTGAAGATTGTTTTCTGCTAAATCACAGGCCTGTTCAAAAAGTGCATTATTCTAACCCCAGCACCTGCAGTGTTATCATATGTTGTAATAAGTTAGCCAAGACCATGTTGAATCAAGAAATTGTTAATTCTGGAGTGTTTTGCATGTCAATATAATACATTTATCAAGTTATTCTGAATTGGCTATTGTTACAAAACAAGCTCTACAGTTGCAATGTGCATCTTTTTTTTTTAACCCTGTGGTGTGGTAGACTGGCCAAGGCCATGAGTGTTGTGCTCGTTTGCACCTGTAGCTTGTATGAATCTTTAACCTGATTTGACTCGTCATTTTGAATCATGTATTGTACGCTCTGAATGCTGTTGTTCACGATGTATCACTTCTTTGCTGATATGTTTTGATTCTTCCTGAATTGACCATTCATACTGGAAAATTTGGCTTGGTTGATACAAAATATGAAAAGCATGAAATGTACTGCTCAATAGAAAATAGTGAAGTGATATGTTAACCAATGAGATTATTTGTATACACTGTGTTTTTTTGAAGTTGTATAAAATGAGAACTTTGTGATTTTGAGTCGGTTCACTCTACAGACCAAACTCGGCTTTTATTAATTGATTTAATAAAAGTCTAAACTTTTCTGCAACGTCTTTGACTTTGAATCATTTTTGCTTGGGAGAGTTTAAGTTTTGAGAGTTTCCATGACACGCTCCGCTACTACTGGTCACCTGGCCCTGCCTCCTCTCTGCTCCTGCCCAGCCCACTCAAGACTACTGTCTGTCCTGGCTCCCCATTGGTGGAATGACCTTCCCATTGGGGTCAGAACTGCTGACTCCCTGACCACCTTCAAGCGCAGACTGAAGACTCACCTTTTCAGGCTGTACCTCTCCCCTACTTCCCTACCCACTGTGTAATTGCATTTTGGTCTAGACCAACCCAGGCTGTGTACAGTCTAGCCTGGGGTTAGCCATTTGAGTTCTCCATTTAGTTGTACTTTGTATGGTTGGTTTGTTTCCTTGGCTGTTTGCTGAGTGTTGGTACTTCAACAGAATATTACACTAAATGTTATTCTGTCACTTATTCAGTTGACATAGAACTTTCTTGTCTAGAAGTTCAGCACTTTTTGTACCTGACTTTTGCACTCGCTGTACGTCGCCCTAGATAAGAGTGTCTGCTAAATGCCATGTAATATAATGTAAAATCTCATGTTAGCAGGAATTGACATCACCAGGATTTGGTAGAATTAAAAAATTAAACGAGCCTGACCTGCAAGGTGAAGTTTGATTGTGATTCTACCAAGTCCTCGGTGACCCACTGAGGGTTAACATGCCCTCCTTTGTAATTATATCTCCTCCCTATTCCCATTTTTTTTTCTTGTTCTTTATAATCATGTCCACAACCTTTAAAAGTCTGACTGTCCATGGCATCAAGTGTGCATCTCATGTTAACCCTCAGTGCGTTACCCAGGACTTGGTAGAAACACAATCAAACTTCACCTTACAGGTAAGCCTTGTTTAATTAAAAAAAAAAATTATTTGGCTAGTGCCATCATGTCACAATCTGTGACATTTTAGTTCAAGTTGGAATTAATGGATAGCTTTTCCATGCTGTAACCAAGTACTTATAGACATCATGATACAAGAAGGAAACTTTATTTAGAGTTCTCTGTGAAGGAAAATAAGAAAAAAAGTCTAAAAACAAAGAGATTGTGACATCCATAGCAGTGCCATGCAGGTATTGTACATTGTCAATAGGCTGCACATCTGGACAAACATCATAAAACCAGACAGTTGTCAGTTTTTGGCCCGGCTTTGTGCCCCATGTCCAAGCAGAACAAAACACAAACACTCCCATGTTAAGAACTGTAGGGTACACAGGGCCAAAATCTGTGCTTGACTTGTTCAACAAGCCTGATGGAACACTGAGGTACATTGACCTTGAAACAGAACGTGAAACACCAAAAGAGATGGCCATGAACTGAAATGCAATGGATGAGTGAAGTGGGCAGTCTGAAATGAAAAGCCACTGGTGGCATCTGTACCTGACAAAATTGCTGAGGTTATTAAAGCAGTGCAAGCTGTACCTGATCTTAACCGAAGAAATGACAATAACTTTTTTTTTCTGGAGACCTTAATAAATTAAAGAATTACAAAATCTCTGTATTGTCCTTCTTGGTTATTTATTCCTGTGACAATTTCAGTGTCTGTCTGAAGAATCAAAAACACCAGATCCAGAGCTCTCCTCCAAACCTCACACTTCACCGTCATATTATCATACACTCCTGTTTTTACTCTTTCTCTCTCCAGAATCTCCTCCTCACTTTCTCCCCATTTCTGCATTACTTCTGAGTCACTCTCCATTTTCAGAAGAGTTTCTGGCATCTCATTATTCCAAGGCACTCTGTTGTCCCACTGTTTTATATGCTGAGCTATACACGTCCATGCCTGTGTTTTGGACTTGACATGGCCAGTGTTGACCATCAGTGTGGACACATAATCCATCCAGCCTTCTGCCATCAGCCGCAGAATTACCTGCTCATATGTCGCTGCTGCTTTGATTACATTAAGCTCGTCTCCTCTCTCCTCTGGTTGGGATACATTCCTGTAATTTTGGAGTCGATGGATACAAATCAGTTCTACAGTTCCGGCTCCAGGCAGCAGTTTTCTGTCTTTAAGTGCATGGTGCACACGATAAGCACAGCTCCAAAACTGATCCTCCATGCTCTGGAGCTTAGCATGAACGGAGCTTGTGAGGAGCGCCGTGACCAGAGTCGTGCCATCAGTATCAACACTGACCACAGTCCATTCTGTCCCATTAGTGCGATACTGTCTTAATGTGTTCACACAGACTCCGGATCCAATGCATCGCTCGCTGAGCTGTGTGATGTACGAGACTGGAAGAGCACCAGTAGCCGTAGCAAAATCATTCAAAATGGACACTCGTACATGCTCAAGAATGAGGATGTGGTGATGGAGGCAGTGATCTTTCAGCTGCTCAGTGACACCTCCACTCACAAGAACAATGTCTACCTTCAGGTTTAGAAGTATTCTTAGTGTCTCGTTCATCCATTCCTCCTCCTGGGTGATTCCTGTTAAATCAGAGCAATCACTCACGTACGTGACATTTCTAGGCCTATTGAAACCAACATGACGGTGTTTCTCACTCAGGTCACCATGAACCAGGCTGATTTTTAATGTCCGTTCTTCTAAGTGCTTGACTAGCAATGCTTGTTCTGCAGACAACAACATGACGTACCCATGGAGTACACTCGAGTGCTCCTCAGATAATCCTGGCAACAGGCATGTAACCAGTTTATCAACATCTAGTACTTTGTGGTACTGATTTTCACGGCTGTATCTACACTGAATCCTACTAGCTTCAATCACTAAGCTCATGGTCATCTCACATCCGTGACAGACGGCTTCAGCCAAGCGAGCGATGTCAAACCTTGCATGTGCCCTCCCATCCTCTCTGATATAGTTCGAATTGAAGTGCCTGCTGTGCTTGAGTTTTAAATTGTGCCTTAAAGGACATTGGTCTTTGCGCAAACAAAGTGTAGGGACACTATTTATAGCTTTAGCACTGCCTTGAGCTAATCCCCTCACTCCTATACTCAGATCCCAAAGTAAGCCATCCTCAGTATTGATACAATCTACACCACTCTGTGATTTCCCCTTCACTCGCTGTTTCTGTAAATCAGTCCTACAAACAACTGATTCCACATTCACAGCACTCAGCTTACAGGCCTCTAGACACACTTCCAATCCCTTTGACATGCCGGCCACTATGTGCCGAATGGACATGCCTTGGTGAAGACATTCCAGTGCCACTCTGCTCCAGACGCCAGCCAGGAAAAGCAGTGAGGCTGTGCCTGAACGCAGTGTCCCCCAATGAGCACGAGTGGTCTCACGCAGTAGCTGAGCCACAGAGCCACTGAGCTCCAGCTGCTCCAGCAGACGATAACAGGAGCAGACCAACACCGCCTCACCACTTGCCTCATCTTGGATCATTTTGTAGCATTTATCGGGGCCCAAAAATGTATGGGTTGCAGCTGTCATGGCCTCCAGTTGCTGGAGCCCAATATGGCGGCCCTGGTTTATCGCTGCACTTCCCAGCAGTGACATCAGTGGAGTGGAGAGATGCAACTCTACTATCTGTAATAACACCAGAGAGGAAGGAGATTGAGGATTATAATGATGAATCTGCTTAAATTGGTCATAGAAGATCAAATACAAATATTCCAGCGATTTGACTATTAATCAAATATGCCATGCACTGAGTGTCTCTGGTTGAAATTATGGATTCTGAAAATAGTACTATCCCAGTCACCGAAGAGAATCCATAATTACTGGTGCCTCTCAGTGCATGGATTTATATCCCTCATCAAAAATTCCAAACTAAAAGTGTTAACTTTTAACTTTTGTCTATGAGATTGAATCTAGGCATAAACTCACTGGAGGCAGCCATGTTTGTTATTTACGTCGGAGCAACCTTTGACCTGCGCATGTGCAATGTACTATGCTATCACTTTTTCATCTCATCTCATTATCTGTAGCCGCTTTATCCTGTTCTACAGGGTTGCAGGCAAGCTGGAGCCTATCCCAGCTGACTACGGGCGAAAGGCGGGGTACACCCTGGACAAGTCGCCAGGTCATCACAGGGCTGACACACAGACACAGACAACCATTGCTATCACTTTTTCAAAATATTTATTTATTTGATTTTATTTTTTACCATGCTATCGCCTGCCTCGCTAGGCATGATCATGATACATAGATCTACACACACAGATATGTTCACAGAGCCACAGCTGTGACTCGACTCAGTTACCAAACCATTATGTTTGGTTGAAAAAGAGACCAAGCAGTACATAAAAACCATTACTGACTCACAAAATCAGAAAGCTGTTGAAACTATTGATTTGTGTGGTTATTTTAATGTGTTCAGTTGAAAATCCCCCTAGGTGAAATGTTAATGATTTTGTTTTGATTGTATTATTGACTTCTACTTTTGTTTGTCTTTACTGAGCAAAACTGGAGTCAGCCATATAGCTTGAAATTATGCCATCAGTTCATGGTATATCCAGGATATACCATGACTGACTCACTCACAACATATCCATTTTTTTTTTTTATGTCAAGAGATACATTGCTTAATCAGTGGTGGAACTGTTTTATGTCACGTGAGCCATCCTTGCACAGGAATTTTTGATGAGGGATATAATTAATAATAATATCCCATTAGGTGATGACATAAGGGCAGCACAGTGGTGTAGTGGTTAGCACTGTTGCTTCACAGCAAGAAGGTGCTGGTTTCCAGCCCAGCGGCCAACGGCGGCCTTTCTGTGTGGAGTTTGCATGTTCTCCCCATGTCCACGTGGGTTTCCTCCGGGTGCTCCGGTTTCCCCCACAGTCCAAAGACATGCAGGTTAGGTTAACTGGTGGCTCTAAATTGACCGTAGGTGTGAATGTGAATTGTTGTTTGTCTCTATGTAACAGCCCTGCGATGATCTAGAAACTTGTCCAGGGTGTACCCCGCCTCTCGCCCATAGTCGGCTGGGATAGGCTCCAGCTTGCCTGTGACCCTGTAGAACAGGATAAGTGGCTACAGATAATGGATGGATGGATATAATTAATAATAATATCCCATTAGGTGATGACAGATGGGCGGCACAGTGGTGTAGTGGTTAGCACTGTTGCCTCACAACAAGAAGGTTCTGGTTTTGAGCCCTGTGGCCGGCGAGGGCCTTTCGGTACGGAGTTTGCATGTTCTCCCCGTGTCTGCGTGGGTTTCCTCCGGGTGCTCTGGTTTCCCCCACAGTCCAAAGACATGCAGGTTAGGCTAATTGGTGACTCCAAATTGACTGTAGGTGTGAATGTGAATGGTTGTTTGTGTCTATGTGTCAGCCCTGTGATGACCTGGAAGTTTGTCCAGGGTGTACCCCACCTCTTGCCCATAGTCAGCTGGGATAGGCTCCAGCTTGCCCGCGACCCTGCACAGGATAAGCGTTTACGGATGATGGATGGATGAGCGACGACAGACTGCTGAGTTTAAGGGGTGTGTCTGTGCATTTATTTTCTTTACAGCATTGTGTTTCAGGACATAAAATTTGTTTTAATCATATTTTCAGATCATTGTTGAAGAAACATTATGACAACATTATAACTGAATGGTACAGATCCCATATTAAAGTGCATATCACAGGTAAATTCAGGAGCAAGATCAATGTAATTCTCCTATTTTATAGTAAACTTTGGTCAAATATCTGTCACATTTTGCATTTTGTGCAATTTTTTTTACCTTGCGCAATACCAGAAAAATTCAGTTGAAATCAAGCTATTTGAGGCTAATTGGTCCACCTCTGAAAAAACTTGCCATTTGGATTTCCCGGGAAACATTGATTTTCGTGACATCACGTGCGGGACTCCTCCTTCTGAATCCTACATCAGCGCTGGTTTGTTTATGAGAAAACGACCTGGTGGTTTTCTGCAAATTTCTTCAACGTTATCATGTAATTATTAAAATGGTTAACAGATGTATCGTAGGAGGGTGTAGCAACACCAATCTTGATGGGATTAGTACTCATCATTTTTCAAAAGACCAGACAATGAGAGAGAAATGGGAGCGCTTCGTGCGAGGCACCTGGAAAAATTGGCTACATGCTACAGACTACAGTATTATTTGCGGTGCTCACTTCACAAGGCCCGACGACTTTGAGAACTATTTGCAGTAGGAAATGGGCTTTGCGAGGCAACTTGATCTGAAAAAAGATGCAGTTCCATCTGTCAGAATGCCCAAAGCAACACCGTCTCCATTTGTGTCAGCGTCACCAAAGGAGCCAGCCGTGTTCGTCTCCCCTGACAGACGGCAAAGTGCAGCATCCACTGAGGCCCTTGAAGCCGAAGACCAAGCAGAGCCGAGAAAAAGACCAAGAAAATCGGCAATTCACAAGTCGACTGTTGCCAGGGTAAGAAATTAGAGAGACTATACTCTAAATTAGGTGTTCCTGTGTTTGTGTGGTACACGGATAATGTTATTTATTGACACACACAAAAGTAAACAACATGAAAGCGCTGGGCGATAATACACTTACATCACATGTATCAAGGGATATGCGTGTCAGGGCTTGAGATCTTGGGACCTGTCAAACACATTAAATGTACATACAACCCTGCTTAGCCGATTCCATGTGTGTAGCTTATGAAATCTTTCTCCTATAGTAGCCAGTACTCTTCTAAATGAAGAAATATATAAATACATACATGTTACTTACCAGCTGGGAGGTCCGTATGGTGAAATACCGTGACTGAGGTTTTGAAAGTACTGAGCGAGGCCCTCTGGGCTGAGGTCAGTATTCAAGGCCGAGGTCACGGTATTTCACCATACGGACCGACCTTAAGCTGGTAAATAATATATTTATTTTTTTCTTTACCAAATTCTAACAGAAAATGAGGGAGCCCGAAAGGGAAAACCGAGCTGAGGCGAGCCGCCATTTTGAATCCTCATTCACAGCTGTAATGCAAATGGCTTCCTCCTCGGTATACAAGTGCACTTCCATGGCAGGAAAAAAACTACATTTTGCCGCCTATGTAGTCCCCTATTTATACAAATAGGAGTCATTCAGGATTCAGCCATGTTTTTGCTCAGTGTTAGCAAATTACTAGCCTGGCTAACGCGACTTCAAAGCTCTCCGAGCTATTGGTCTGGCCAAGATATTAAGCCCAACCGTTTCCCAGAGCCCGTGGTTGACCCGCCTCCCTGAAATGCCTCAGTTTGCTACTGATCGAAGCCAGAAAAGGCTGTGACGAAGCTTAAACCAATCACATCACTCTTTCCTCTGACATATGCGACGCGACGGGGCTAACTGGTAGATTAAACTCTTACCGAAGCCGGTCGGGAGCAAGGCGAAAACGTCCTTCCTTTCAATAAATACCTCCAGGGCTGCTCTTTGCTCCGTTTTCAATGAGAACTTCCCGTTGAATGCTTTCAATACAGCATCTATGCGTAATAGATGCGGAAGCGTGAATGAAGCGCTTCCGGCATAGATTCTGTAAACAATCTATGGCTTCCGGTCACAGTTCTACTACGTCAGTGCCTTGAACACGCCTCTACCCAGGGCCATTGGAGATGCTCAAAGTTGATTGGCTCCCGATTTTTCCGGAGCTTGGAAGAGCTGTAGATAGCTTGCCTGGCCAGACTAAGCTCGCAACAGGCCCTCGCGTTGCGTCACGCTTAGGATGGGCGGGCCCAGGCTAGCAAATTACAGGTTTTTAGCTTTCTCCTGAAATGTTTTATTTTATTTCTTCGTCCTCAGGGTAGTAAAACTCGCTTTCGCTGTGAACACTGTCATTATCACTATCCATGCTGTAAAATTAATGCTATTCTCCTGAGAAATGCTGGCAAAAATGTATAAGATTTTTGATAATCTTATAAATAAATCTTATAAAAAAAGATAAATGTTGACAAAAAAATGCTACTATGTTTGTTGTTGTTGTGAACGAGCGAGTCGCCAGAGGTCCATAACTGGGGTCCGTACTGTAGGATACGGACCCGCTCGCCAGCCAATCAGAGCGCAGGATTTGATGAAAACCGCACTGCGAAAAAAATAAATAGTAATTAGAAAAAATATGATTTATATAACAATAGATGGGGCGGCACGGTGGTGTAGTGGTTAGCGCTGTCGCCTCACAGCAAGAAGGTCCTGGGTTCGAGCCCCGGGGCCGGCGAGGGCCTTTCTGTGCGGAGTTTGCATGTTCTCCCCGTGTCCGCGTGGGTTTCCTCCGGGTGCTCCGGTTTCCCCCACAGTCCAAAGACATGCAGGTTAGGTTAACTGGTGACTCTAAATTGACCGTAGGTGTGAATGTGAGTGTGAATGGTTGTCTATGTGTCAGCCCTGTGATGACCTGGTGACTTGTCCAGGGTGTACCCCGCCTTTCGCCCGTAGTCAGCTGGGATAGGCTCCAGCTTGCCTGCGACCCTGTAGAAGGATAAAGCGGCTAGAGATAATGTGATGTGATAACAATAGATAGATGAGCATTGATACATGAATCCATGGGTTTAGAAGCTCAGGCAACAATTCCATATTTCGACGCAAAATCGCTCGCTGCTAAACTTGGTCTACACAGGCTGTGCACTGAAACCGTGCAAGCTCGCGCAGCCTGCTGGCGCTTCCGCAGGTGACGTCACGAATCTGGCTCCAGACTCCCTTGGGATTTTTCCAGACGCGTTTTGTTATTTAATTTTTTTCTGCTGTAGACAGATGGCCTTGTGCAAAATTACCCTTCTGGATAAGTGTGTAAAGAGACATACTTTCATATAAAAAAAAACCTAAATTGGCCCAGGATATGCCCTTTAAAGCTCTTCCCCATCTAAACTCCAGTTTAACCCCTGATTACAGCTCAAGACCATTTGAGAACATAATCAGATTTAAGATTCAGAACAATAAGCGCATACATGTCAACCTATACGGATTGTCCGGAAATTATACGGATTTTAGCTCATTTCAAGGGCGTACGGGCGTATAAACAAAGTCTTATGGGAATTTCAGTATTTTCTGACCTAAATGTATTTTGTGTATCTTACTTGAACATCGTCGCAAAAACATACAAACGCTCGATTTATAGACAAAGAACAGCGTGTACCCAGGGGCAGATAACCCAGACTATGTGAAACCGGATGTTTATTTCTCAAGCCTCGTGCAGTATCGCGACTGCGAGACTTCGCTCGTTCCGGTCATGCGCAGATGCGGACAGGAGAGATTACCAAACCTGAGAAAAACTATGGAGGCATTGCTGTGTCTACCTCGCAGCAATGCTAACTGTGAGAGGGTATTCTCACAGGTCAGGAAAATCCACACTGACTGCAGAAAAAACCTGGGCACAGACACCTTTACCGCACTACTGCAATGCAAACTGAACACAGACTCTGTTGTGACATCACCCCCACAGAAAGGCAGTTACAGCTGGCAAAGAAGGCTGCCAGTGATTATAATCAAGATCATAAACATGACTGACTGTGGACAAAAATGGTGAAGTTTGAGTGCTTTCTCTGGCTATATGAAAAGTTGACTGTGGACAAAAATGGTCTCTGTGAAAAGTATCCCATTGAAATGGGAGCAGCGTACACTTTGACTGACAGTGCACAGACAGTGGCGTTTGAGTGTTTTCCTTTGGAGTGGGAGCAGCCTACCCTATGAACAATAGGATAGCAGTAAATGTGTATTGTACAAATGTACATCAAAATAAAAGTTTGGTGCGATTCGAAGGCTATAAGGATTTTATGTTGATTTTATGGATTTCTTTCTCTGATACTACAGGTGGACGCCCAAAGGAGTTGACATGTATGATAAGCGTCAACTTGGGTTACAAACAGACACTATCTATAAATATAAGTCAGACTATAAACTGTCTACAACTGCTTGAAATAATTACCATATCAAAGCAAAATAATATTTCACCTCTTGTTTGTTTTAGCATTATATGTTTATTCTAACTGAATTCAATCAAGCTTGATTAATTAATTACCTCGTAATTATGGTGCAGATCTTTGTACTTTCTCTAAATAAGACTGCGCTGTTCAGTTTCGATCAAACTAAAAACACAGACCCATCTGAGTCTCCTTCTCGTCCAGATACTGTAGTTCCGTTCAGGGTTTACGCATGCGCATTGCCTCCACAGCGACAAATACCATGCCTGTTGCTAAGAAACGGAATCGAAACGAATGCTCAACTGCCAATCACGAGCTGCATGTCCCGCCCACATTCTTACAATTGGCCAGACGTATTTTCGGTAAAGCGAGGCTGAATTTCTATTCGTCGGTTTTGTTGTCACTCCAGAGAAGGCCACACCTCTTAAAAGCTGTTTGACACCCTAGCTTATCTAAAGAACGTTACCTATTTACGGTTTGTTTTTTCTCCGAAAGTGATATAAATTTAGATACGTTGAGTCAGAGATGGTAAGAAGTTACTATGCTGTCTTTTAAACTTAAAATTGAATTTCATACACGAACACATTTTAGAGAAATGCTGTTAGCTAGTTAGCTTGAAGCTAACGGCTGACTCTTATTGTAACTTAGTAACAGGCATGCTTTGCTCTTTCGCTAGCCAGCTAGCTAACACACTGCTGGTGAAGGGGGGTATTAATTAGTAATTATATATTAGTAGCTGCTGTTTAGGTGCTTAAATAGTTGTAGGAAATGGTTTCTGTAGAAGTCTATGGTTAGCTAAGAAGTTATACTTCCTTATTTTTTCTTTATGTGCAGCAAAGCCAGTCAGTTAGCTGTGTTAAATCAGTTGCTTATTGAACAAACAAACAAACAAACAAACAGCCTCTGAAAGTTCCTGCATCTTGCTGAAAGATGTGAAAGTATCACACACAAATCTCCTTTGCATGTTTAATGCTGCAAAGTGCTTGAATTTTCGATGTGTCCATCAGGTGTCTTTTCTTGGTCCTCTTTATTCTATGTACATGAGCAAAATGTCCAATATGGTTAAATGCTAAAACAAATAGATAGTACATATAGAAAGCGCTGAAACTATACAAACTGAAACTTGCGGCGACTACAATTATCGACACCTTAACAATCTTTTGGCCATTGCAGAACAGTCTTTCAGTCCGAAAATTGTGTATGAATAATTACTCGAACTTCCACTGGAAAAAAAAGAAAGAGTTGATTCCCGATTACTTAGCATATCAGATCACGTAATACTGTTCCACAATTATCGACATCCAGATGGTCACAGTGGTGCTTGAAAGTTTGTGAACCCTTTAGAATTTTCTATATATTTCTGCAT
Source organism: Neoarius graeffei (assembly GCF_027579695.1). Lineage (NCBI taxonomy): Eukaryota > Metazoa > Chordata > Actinopteri > Siluriformes > Ariidae > Neoarius > Neoarius graeffei. The sequence continues at coordinate 86,873,659 of NC_083570.1, read as the reverse complement.
AATATGACCTAAAACATCATCAGATTTTCACACAAGTCCTAAAAGTAGATAAAGAGAACCCAGTTAAACAAATGAGACAAACATATTATACTTGGTCATTTATTTATTGAGGAAAATTATCCAATATTACATATCTGTGAGTGGCAAAAATATGTGAACCTTTGCTTTCAGTATCTGGTGTGACCCTCTTGTGCAGCAATAACTGCAACTAAACGTTTGCGGTAACTGTTGATCAGTCCTGCACACCCGCTTGGAGGAATTTTAGCCCATTCCCCCATACAGAACAGCTTCAACTCTGGGATGTTGGTGGGTTTCCTCACATGAACTGCTCGCTTCAGGTCCTTCCACAACATTTCGATTGGCTTAAGGTCAGAACTTTGACTTGGCCATTCCAAAACAGTAACTTTATTCTTCTTTAACCATTCTTTGGTAGAACGACTTGTGTGCTTAGGGTCGTTGTCTTGCTGCATGACCCACCTTCTCTTGAGATTCAGTTCATGGACAGATGTCCTGACATTTTCCTTTAGAATTCGCTGGCATAATTCAGAATTCATTGTTCCATCAATGATGGCAAGCCGTCCTGACCCAGATGCAGCAAAACAGGCCTAAACCATGATACTACCACCACCATGTTTCACAAATGGGATAAGGATCTTATGCTGGAATGCAGTGTTTTCCTTTCTCCAAACATAACGCTTCTCATTGAAACCAAAAAGTTCTATTTTGGTCTCATCCATCCACAAAACATTTTTCCAATAGCCTTCTGGCTTGTCCACGTGATGTTTAGCAAACTGCAGACGAGCAGCAATGTTCTTTTTGGAGAGCAGTGGCTTTCTCCTTGCAACCCTGCCATGCACGTCATTGTTGTTCAGTGTTCTCCTGATGGTGGACTCATGAACATTAACATTAGCCAATGTGAGCGAGGCCTTCAGTTGCTTAGAAGTTACCCTGGGGTTCTTTGTGACCTCACCGACTATTACACACCTTGCTCTTGGAGTGAACTTTGTTGGTCGACCACTCCTGGGGAGGGTAACAATGATCTTGAATTTCCTCCATTTGTACACAATCTGTCTGACTGTGGATTGGTGGAGTCCAAACTCTTTAGAGATGGTTTTGTAACCTTTTCCAGCCTGATGAGCATCAACAACGCTTTTTCTGAGGTCCTCAGAAATCTCCTTTGTTCTTGCCATGATCCACTTCCACAAACATGTGTTGTGAAGATCAGACTTTGATAGATCCCGGTTCTTTAAATAAAACAGGGTGCCCACTCACACCTGATTGTCATCCTATTGATTGAAAACACCTGACACTGATTTCACCTTCAAATTAACTGCTAATCCTAGAGGTTCACATACTTTTGCCACTCACAGATATGTAATATTGGATCATTTTCCTCAATAAATAAATGACCAAGTATAATATTTTTGTCTCATTTGTTTAACTGGGTTCTCTTTATCTACTTTTAGGACTTGTGTGAAAATCTGATGATGTTTTTGGCCATATTTATGCAGAAATATAGAAAATTGTAAAGGGTTCACAAACTTTCAAGCACCTCTGTATTTATTAAAAAATAATCAGTATGTCGTATTAAGTTAACAAAAGATCAGTTTTTATTTTAAAATGTTTTACATAGACTTATTTATTACAAAATATCTTTTATATAAATATATCAATGTTGGTGCTTACGTAAATGAGGAAATAATTCTAATGTTTGTCAACAAATGAACTGATAATGTTGAAAATGTGTCAGAAAATCTTTTTGTTCCACTTTCTACCCACTTTCTAAGTATTTTCATAGATCACATTTTGTTCATCATTCATTGTTGTTTGTATTAATTTCTAGTTGTGTAGTTTACCAATAAATATCAACAGGAAATTGACATTGTAACCGCATGAAAATCCAGGTCAGAGGTCTCATGTCATTCCTCGAACCAAAATGTAAAATGTCTACTGATATTGCAGTATGTGGTAGATATTTACAACAAACTGCAAAAAAAAATTCTGAATGGAATAGAAAATTCGGAATATTTCAAGCGTGTAATTCTTATGCTAGGAATTAAATTCTGGTCTAATTCTATTTATTGCAGTAGGATTCCAAATACTCTATAAACATTCCATTCTGTCATGGATCAGAAAAAAAAAGGTTATAAATCACAGCACTTTTATTTTTTTAATACTTCATCTACTTCAACAATGTTACACCAAGATCGATCCTTAACAGTTGTAAATTTCACTTAATTCCACAGGGTGTCGATAATGGTGGACACCGGTGAAAGTGATCACTATTATCGACACCTCACATGACTTCTCAAACATGCGTTTAGATACAAAATGGCGACCGTTAGATGAAAATGTAAGAAACAAAGTAGGTTTCGACAAGGAGATCATGAAATATCGGTGAACTTGATAAGTAAAAACATGTCCGTGATCTTTCCACCATGCTTACTTGAGATGATAACGTCAGGGTTTTCCTCAATTTGCTGATCGTGCTAAAAAAAATATTCAATCTCAGGTAATGAGCTGCATCATCAGACGACAAGCTCAAAGGGCGAGGCGGGTCTTCCAGTTGATTAATTAACCAATAATAACTGTTGTAACTGAAACTCACCTTTGTAAAGTTGTTTTTTATTAGTAAATCTGAAAAGGTGTCTATAATTATGGACTGTCGATAATTGTAGCTGCTGCTCTAGCATTATTTTGTCATTATATTTCCAAATAAATTTTAAAAAAAGCTTGTTGTTTTTTGGGGTTTTTTTGTTTTTGAGATACTGACTAGCCTAATAAAATGCCTTATGTAAGAAAGTGAATTTTTTTCAGACGTTTTGGTGTGAAACATTCAGGAATCATATTTCCTTGTAATCTCTGTCATGATTATTTCCATTCTTGGGCCATGGGACAAACTTTTGCAGGCAGTGAAGCTCATGTGGTCGTCATTCAAGTTCATTGAAATTTCATTCACTTATATTTCAGTTTTTCTGGTTGGTCATCAATCAGAAGAATCAGAATCAGAAACCTCAGACTTCCATAAAACAAGCCAGTACTATTTCTGACTTTTCTGGCAACACCCCAAACTGCAAGAGGAAATTCTCATCGCAGTTTTCGGATCCAAGATGGAAGTTGAAAATCGCAGAGATAGTCATGTACCTACTTATTGAATAATAACAGTGTATATGCTGCTGTAGAATAATAAGCTCCCAGTGCAGATGTTTGAACATGCTTTCTGTATATTTAATGTTACACAGCCATGACTCTTATCCATTGACCCCCCCCTTTTTTTTTTCAGGCAACAAGCTTCAGAAAACCCAGTGCAAGTGCAAGTCAGCGGAGGAAAGCAGCTTTCAAACAGGAACTGACGGAGGAACAGAAGCAGGAGATCCGAGAGGCGTTCGATCTGTTCGACACTGATGGTTCTGGCACTATTGATGTGAAAGAGCTTAAAGTAAGACAATAGAGTAAGACAAGGGATCAGATACAGCTGAGACCAAATGTTTACTTACACCTAGGCTACAGACATTCAAACTGAGTTTTTCACAACTCTACACATTTCATGTTCCCATATATTTCCTGTGTGGAGTTAATTAGGATATCGGCTTTGTTCCCATCAGAGGTAATTTCAGAATGATAGCTAAGAGAGATTTATTTCAGATTTTATTTACTACATGAGATTTTTCAGTGGGTCAGAAGATTACATACACTTAAGTATTTGGTGCCGTTGCCTTTCAATTACTTAAGTCAGATGTTTGAGGTAGCCTTCCACAAGCTTCTCACAGTATTTTGCCTGAATTTTTTTTACTTATTCCTCCTGACAGAACTGGTGTAACTCAGGGCCTCCTTGCTTGAACATGCTTTTCAGTTCAGTCCATAATTTGTCTATAGGATTCAGATGTCAGGGTTTTGTGATGGACACTCCAATGCGTTCCTTTTTTGGTGTCTCCCATAACCCGGTACAGAAAGTATGAACCGGAACAGGACGGTACATTACAATAACGTTAAGTTTTCTAAATATTCAGGTGTTTCATACTTAACATCTTGTACTCACACGCATCAGTATTATTATATCCCGTCACATTGTATTAACGTTATATTCACAATATTTTCAATCGAAATTGATCTAAAAGCCCAGAACTCCAATTATGGAATATACCTCGGCATGACATCACAAAGAAATCCCTTGTGGCGGAACGAGCGCCATCTTTTTTTTTAAAGATTTTTTTTGGGCTTTTTTCACTTTTATTGGATAGGACAGTGTAGAGACAGGAAATGAGCGGGAGAGAGAGACGGGGAGGGATCGGAAAATTACCTCGGGTCAGAATCGAACCCGGGTCCCCGGATTTATGGTATGGCACCTTAGCCACGGCGCCCCCGGAACAAGCGCCATCTTGAGGCGGAACAGTAAATTACACGTGACGGGACGGTAACTAAGGGTCCCTAGCAACCAGACAATGGATAGATTGATCCCATAATACACTTTACAACAATGGCGAATGCGATACTTGTATTCAGAAATGCGCATAAAACTCCAATTTTTTAAAATAGAGAAACACCTATAAGCACTCAAGAAGCTTATAGAAACTCAAGAATCCCAGAACTCCAATTACGTAATATACGGAAAAGTCCAGAAAGGTAAGATTATACATTATGTAAATAAATGTCATAAAAATGGTATTGCGGGACGGAACACTTGTTTTACATGAGAAGGAACAGCATATAAAAACCCGGAAGGCAAATATCAGAAAATACGTGACACCACATTAAAATACGTGACGGTACTGTTCCGTCCCGTTCTGTTCCATACTGGGTTATGGGAGATGCATCCTTTTTTTGCCTTTTAAGCTTTTTTTTTTTTTTTTTACAACTTTTTCAGTAAAAAGATAGTGACCACTTGCAAACATTAGTCTGACTTCTTTGTGGTGGTCTTTGAGTAGGGGTTTCTTCTTTGTGCAGCAGCCATGGTGATGTAAGACTCCATTAATGGTGGATGTATATATTTTTGTAGCAGATTCTCCACCAGTTCCTTTGTTGTTGTCTTGGGGTTCAGTTGTGTCTTTTAGACCAAAGTTCATACGTCCCTGGGTGGGCTTTTTTTCTGCCTCTTTCTTGAACAGCGCAGTGTCCGTGCCATCCGTTTTTTTTGTTTTGTTTTGTTTTTTGCATACAGTTGTTTGTACAGATGCTCATGGTGCCTTCAGTTGTTTGGAAATCACTCCTAAGGAGGAACAGGACTTAAAAGTAGTCCTGTTTATAGCCATTAATGTTGACATCCTGACAAAAAAGGCACAATGGTGCAGTGAATAGTGTTGCCACCTCACAGCACGAGGGTCCCTGGTTCAATCCTGAGCTCTGGTTCCTCAGGTCTGATATGGTTTCATCCAGGTTCTGCACTTTCTTCCCACCTCCAAAAGCATGCCAGTTGGTGAATTGACTAAACTGACTTTCATTACCCTGAACAGGATAAAGGAGTTAATGAAGAATAAATGATGTGGGTCATTTCTTAACGACAGGCAACAGTCTCTTTATAATTTATAAAAGATTGTGTAAATATTGACATTTATTTGAGCTGATGTATTTTAGTATTCATGCAGTTACTAGTTTATTAGGTACACCTACCTTGTAGCTACACTCTCTGCTCATTTTATTAATGATGTATATAGCTCATAATTAAGTGACCAGGTCAGTGTTTTAAAACCTCAACAATATTGCCTGATACACTCACACCAGAGTCACACACATGTGTCAGTGTCAGAGCTGTGCTGAGAGCCACTACCCAAATAATACCTGCTCAGCAGTGGACCCTTCATGTACAGGGTAGATGATTTTGTTAATGTAAATAAATAAATACATTTTTAAATCTATCTGAGAATGATGCATGCTGTAGAAACATCAGCAGCAGGGCATTATGATCATTTATGTACCAACCCTATGCCTCCAAGATGAAAATTTAATACACCCATTCAGCTTTAATTCTAGGGTAGTGACCACACAATGACTAGCTGCATTACTCAGTACTCCTCTCTAGTCTTATTTTATTTCATTTTCACTGATTGTAATTAGTGGCTTTGTATTTCTTTGCTTCATTCAGGTTGCTATGCGCGCACTTGGGTTTGAGCCAAAGAAGGAGGAAATCAAGAAGATGATTGCTGACGTTGATAAAGAAGGCTCTGGCATCATCGACTTCAATGACTTTCTGTCCATGATGACACAAAAAATGGTAAAATTGGTCAAACATAATGCATGGTAAAACACCCATCTGTAATAATGGCCACATTCCATATAACTCAGAGTAACTATTAAAATAGTGTTCTTATAGTAATCAACAATTTTCTGAATGTAGACAGATATTTCGACAAATTTCAGTCAGGTTTCCAATCCCACCGCCCTTGTAAACATATTTAACAGTTATTCCATGAAATCGAGTCATACATGAGCTGATAGCCAATGAGGTGCGTAGCACCAAGTTGGTTATATGCCATGTACAGCGAGGTTGGGAGGAATAACTGTTTTATTCTATCAACATTCACTGGATTTTGAGAAACGGAGCATTTTTATTTTTTTGCAAATCCGATAAATAAAAACTTTATACAAAACGTCCGACAAAATAATTTCCGCTTAGAATGTAAACAAACCGACGAAATGACAGGAGCAATTTGTGAAAAATGCTATAATAATAATAATTCTTGAAAAATAAAAAAATACTTTCATTCCATATTTTGTTGCTTTTTTGTATTTTTTGGGGTTTTGTTTTTGAGTAGAGTTTTTATTTCATCCTTGGTTGGTTTAGCAGCACACTCCGCCATTTTGTCTTTCTCTACTCACGGTATATGAGCTGATAGCCTAGTAGTAGAGTAGCCAATCAGAGCGCACGATTGCTCATATCCGGTGAATGTGGATAGAATAATAAATGACACGATTGAATACTGATTCTGGTAAAGTTTCAGTTTTGCACTTACTGGACCTTCGTGCTGCTTTTGGTACTGTAGACTACTGGTTCTCAACTGGTTTTGCTTCAGTACCCACATTTTATGTTGGATTCAAATTGCGACCCAGCACCACACAAAAAGTTGTTTATCATATGGAAGTAAGCAAAGAAATGTTACGTGACTCAGTATGTGGAGTTTTGCTCTCAGGTCAAGAATGTACTGAGTTTTATTTTTGCTATTAGGAGGTCCCTCCTCCCAATCTTCCTTGATGATGTCTAGGATGTTTGCGACCATACAATAATTAGAATGAGGAAAACCCTGTGGATGCTTGTGTGACCTCTCGCACTGCAAATAAAAGGGGGTTGAGTAATTTGTCCTAGTTTGTCTCAATAACAAAGGACACTTGTTTCAGGACTGCAATGTACGCATTTTAGCCAGAGAAGACCGGTGGTTTGAAAGTGGAGTAAAAGAAGCCATCTTCGTCAATCTGTAACGACCATCACTGAACAAAGGAGGTGGTCTGAGTTTCTAGCGTCCCCGTGAACAAACTTTACGAATCGTGTTTTTAAGTGTTTGATTAAATTGTTCGACCAACCCGTCCATTAGTGAATGGCAAACACTAGTACGAATCGATTTAATCCTCAGTAATTCGGTTCATGAAGTGTGCTTGACAAACACTGTGCCTCAGTCAATCAGGATTTCTTTCAGAATCCTGACTCGGGAGATAATGTGGAAGGGTGCTTCCGCAACACTGTGTACAGAAATGTTGCGTAGAGGCACTGCTTCCGGGTATCACATGACATAATCCACTAAGACTAACACAAAGTGATACCCTGGTGCAGATTGATCTAATGGCCCAATGAGATCCATGGCAGTTCTTTCGAAGGGGATCTCGATCAAAGGTAAAGGGCACAATGGCACTTTTGGGGTCGCCAGTGGGTTTGTCAGCTGGCATTCGCAACATGCTGCGCACCATCTGCGAACATTGCTGTGAATGCCTGGCCAATAGAAGTGGGCCATGAGTCGGTTGGGTATTTTGTCCTGACCTAAATGTCCCACCGTGAGATTAGGATGAGCCGCATGGAATAAAAGTGGTTCATCCTGTGGCTCTTTGGGACCAGCAACTGGGTGGTTTCTATTCCTGTGTGACTGTCCTGCATCACTCAGTATAGCCTATCTTTAATACCAGAGAAATACAAGTAGGAGAGTACAACATTTGGCTGGAGGTTTTGACCATCGATTACTCTCACTTGGTCAAAAGCGTGCCTAAGGACCGAATACCCAGACACAAACAGGACAACGTAGTGTATGCAATTCAATGCAGTGAGGAATGTACAGACTTGTACATTGGGGAAACGAAACAACCACTTCACAGGCACATGGCTCAGCACAGGAGAGCCAGTTCCTCAGGCCAGGACTCTGCAGTCTATCTTCATCTCAATAACAAAGGACATTTGTTTCAGGACTGCAATGTACGCATTTTAGCCAGAGAAGACCGGTGGTTTGAAAGTGGAGTAAAAGAAGCCATCTTCATCAATCTGTAACGATCATCACTGAACAAAGGAGGTGGTCTGAGGCACCACTTATCAGCCACTTATCAGCCACCTACAATGCAGTCCTTGGCACAACTCCCAGAAAACTGAATACACATTCACAGCAAGACTCCGCTGACTTCAATGACTCACATGATGGTAGACCCTAACTACTCTCTAGGTGTATTCTTAGGATTCTTATGATAAACATCATAAGAATACATAAGTATACACCCAGCCCTCACTCAGTACAAAAGTCCTGGTCAGTGCTTGTTGCATCCCACATTGACTACCGCAATACCATCCTGTCTGGCATCTCTAATAAACTGTTTTACTAGCTCCAGATAACTCAAAACTAAATTCAACTTAAATTTAAAATTCTGTTCCTCACTTTTAAGGCCCTACATAGTCATGCTTCCACTTACCTTCCTAACCTCCTGAAGAACTACTCCCCTGCCAGATCACTGCAGTCTTCCTCAGAAGAGGTTTTTTTTTTTCCTCCCCCACATTTGCCCTTAAGCTCTGGAGTTCACTTGCCTCTCACATTTGGCATTATGAATCCACTGCAGAATTCAAAAGTGTGCTAAAATCTATAAAATCTCATTACATCATTTAGTTAATAATATGATTATATTGTGATTTAGTGTTTTGTGAATTGTATTTGTATTTTTATTGTATTTGTGAAGCAGCCATGGGTGTCATGAAAGGCACTTATTATTATTATTATTATTATTATCTCATCCGGCCAACAGGCGATGAGCTCATGCCATCATGTGTTGTCTGTTGTCCATCCGGCGTCGTCCACATTTCATGAAAATCACTTCTCTCTCAGTTCATCACAGCTTTTTATTCTTTTTGGCAGGAAGGTAGGTCTGCCTGGGGTGCATATAGCTTCTACCCAAATTTGCATAATGGCAATTAATAATGAAGATATGGAGTAATTAAGCCCTAATGAGCAGCTTCTACACAAATCGTTGCTTCTTCCTCAATTCTTCACCAATTTTGGTTCTTTCTGGCATGAAGGTAGGGATACCTAGGGTGCATATAACATCTACCCAGATTTGTTTAATTACAATTACTAATTAAGTTATGGACTAATTAAGCCTTAATGAGCAGTTCAATAAAAATCACTTCTTCTTGGTCAATTCCTCGTCGTTTTGGATTCTTTCTTGCAAATAGGTCGGTATTCCTAGGGTGGATATCGCTTCTGTATATACGTAGCTTGTACATAGTGTATATAGCCTGCAACATTTATAGCGCAAGTTGGCCCACTTTAGATCATTCCTTCTGGACTAGACGGGGCCGGAGTGAGCTATGCCATCATTGATGGTCTCATTTATTATTATTATTATTATTATTATTATTATTATAGATTAAAAGAATTGGAAGACATCATGTCTTTTCCATCCATGGGTGCAGGTCAGCTGTTGGTACCTAAAACCTAAAAACAAACAAAGTGCAGCAACATTTAGCATTTCTGCTGCTCAAAACTGGAATCAACTCGCAACACATGTGCCTCAAATGTAGCTATTTTTTAAATCTAGTTTCATATAATTTATTTTTCATGTGCTTACACTTAATCAGTTAGGACTTCATTTTGTCTATTGCCCTAGATATGTTGTATGACTTTTTTATTTGTAAAACACTTTGAATTGCCTGGTGTATGAAATGTACGACGCTATATGGCCAAAACTTTGTGGCCACCTAACCATCACACCCATATGTGCTTGTTGAAAATCCCATTCCAGGTTTATTTCTCCTTTGCTGTTATAGTAACCTCAACTCTGCTGGGAGGGATTTCCACTAGATTTTGAAGTGTGGCTGTGGGAATTTGCTCTTTCAGCCACAAGAGCATTAGTGTGGTCAGGCACTAATGTTGGATGAGGAGGCCTGGGGTGCAGTCAGTATTCCAGTTCATCCTAAAGGTGTTCAGTGGGGTTGAGGTTAGGGCTCTGTGCAGGACACTTGCATTCGACACCAAGCATGACAAACTATATTTTCATGGAGCTCATTTCGTGCGCGCATTGTCAAGCCGAACCAGATTTGGACAGCTTAGTTCCTGTCAAGGGAAATCTTAACGTGGCAGCATGAAGACATCTTATGCAATTATGTTCTTTCAAATTTCTGATACCAGTTTGGGGAACAACCACATAGGGATGTGATGGTCAGGTTTCCACATACTTCTGGCCATATAGTGTATTTAAATAACCCTCCCTTGCCTTGCATCCTAAGTGGAACAGCTGTCTTAAAGTTCACTGGATCATTGAATGTGTTCAGATCCTGATGATGCCACAAATCCAAGAGGGTATACTGGTCCTCCATTGTGCATGTGAAGGATATTTCCTTTTCCCTCTGTGGCTTACTTTGAAGCTGTCTACAGTGGTGCTTGAAAGTTTGTGAACCCTTTATAATTGTCTATATTTCTGCATAAATATGACTTATGTAGGTGCAATAGGCTTATCAAGTCAGTCTCATGTAAAAAGGGATCAGTCTCATAAATTCATTAATAATTAATTCAAGTGTCTAATAGTTTATAGCTAAACTGCTAAAATCACTGGAATAACTTGGTGGTGATGTTGCTATAGTTTATCAAGTATTGCAGCTCTAGTGTAATACGTTTACTCTAGATCTATAACATTCACATAACAACCAAATGGGCGAAGGCAGTTAGAATACTTGTTTGGCAGAGGTTGGCATTCAGTGGATGTTGTGGCAATAAACAGGACAGTTTATTCCAAAGATACCAGTTATTGAAATAGCTGACATGAATTAGCAAACTAATACTGGTCAGATATAGCAACAGTAGCAGCCAAGGAATAATTCAATATAAATATTGATACAATGTATACAGGTGTAGGTGCAATTTGTAATTAAGTGATCAATCTCATTAAATCAGTCTCATTAAATCATTAAATCAGTCTCATTAATTAATCTCATTAAATCAGTCTCATTAATTAATACCATTAATTTTGGTGCTTAATAATAAATTACCAAACAGCTAAATTATGGTATATTCCAAATTATTATGATCACTTACCGTATTACACAACTCATATGCACCTTGGAATTCTTTTGAGATTGGATGGCTTCAAAAATATCGGTACAACAAATAAACACAGTTTCAATAATAATTGAATTTATTATAACAATGATAAAAATTGAATAATAGCAGTTGAATACATTATATACAGTGTGTGTGTGTGTGTGTGTGTGTGTGAGAGAGAGAGTGATTGGAATCTTATCTGAGGTGTGTTTGTGTGTGTGTGTGTTATCTGAGGTGTAGGGGTCACCACGTGGGATTTGAGGAGAACAAAGGAGTTAGCTTTGGTTGCTAGCTAAGATGTGTGTGTGTGTGTGTGTGTGTGTGTGTGTGTGTGTGTGTGTGTGTGTGTCCTAAACAAAGACTAGCCTGGATAGCTAACTCCACTAGCTTATAGCACTACTAAATCCACTGAAATCTTGATGAGGTCAAAATATGTGTAATGATGAAATTAAAGTGTTAGAAAGGAAAAGAGAGCATGCAAAACCTATCTATTAAACACAACTGAGAGATCAAAACAAAATAGAACAATCATCAATTCAACACCCTAAGTGTTTACAGTGTACACAATTAAACCGTTCCTGAGTTTAAATTCACACTGCTTCATAAAACTAATTCCTAAGACTGGTTTGCCCAAAAAGTCGCTTCCGTGGAAAGCAGAGGATTTCTTGGTCCGAACGCTTCATAGTTCACGGAGAAAAAGTCTCTGATCAAACAATGTGCACAGAGCTTTAGTTAGAAGGAAATCCGGTCGCTTCTAACTTTAAATTAACTGCTTGGCGGCAGTGCATAACGTTACTGACAATAGACAAACAAACCGGCTGTAGCTCAACCGAGAGAGAGATAGCACGATTTAAGTAGTTCTACCGTGGCCAAAGGTAAACAAAAACCGCGCTGAATCGTTTTTCTCAGGAGAAAAGACGTCTTTATCTTGGGTGCTCGGGGCGAGCGGTCCTCCTTGTGTCCGTGTGCTGAGTTCACGCGGAGCCAAAAGAGAAAGTATGGCAGATTTCCGGGTCACTTATAGGCTCATGGAGGAAGTGACGTAGGTGATCCCGCCCAGGCGTGACGTAGGTCAACGTGGAAGTTAGTTGATGGGAGTTGTAGTTCTTAGACGGACTGTGTTACCTACACAGGTAATAATCAGTAGTGTATATGTTGATAACTAAGGCACTAATGGTGATCAGAAGTAATAAGCTATATTCAAGTTTACAGTGTAGGGGCGAGTGGATGTTAAAATGTGAGAGGGAAATCACGTTTGTGTGTGTATGAGTAGGTGTGTGTGTAAGAGTGTGTGTGAGTGTGTGTGGCTGCGCACTAACGGGATGAGGAGGAGCTAGGGAGAGAGGGAGCGTGCGCAGGCGCACGACAAGGAGGGGGGGAAGTGAGGGAACGAGGCGGCGCACGCAGGAAAGTAACAAAGGAATCTGTAGCTTAAACTACTCCAGCTAGGCCTTAAACCCCAAACTTCTACTCAACCCTTAGCTACTCCTGAAATCCCAATGTTGAGGGTGTAGTGCGACGGAGGGAGTTAAAAAGAGAGAGAGAGCATGCGCGATCCAACTAAATACAGATAGTAAACAAAGTAAATCAAACAACACGCGGTCTAAGACTGACTTTATGTGAATCAAAATGTGTACATTTAAACCATAAATGAATTCAAATAAACAACGCACTTCACATTAACTAGCCACAACTAAGACTAACAATTGCCCAGATGCCAGCCTTAGTTGAGATCGCTCTTGCTTGGCGATTGAAAGTGCGCCTTCTGTTATCCGAAGACAGCGCGGAGCACAGGTCCAGGGAGAAAACAGTTCTGTTTCTTTTACTTTTACAGCTTGTCAGCTGAAGAGCTTCGGTGTTCCGTTGGTCATCCGATGATCTGGAAGGAATCTGGTTTATAGTTCAGTGATGTTGCGAAAGGGAAAAGGGATTCGGTTGTACATTTACTCTTCACATTAGGTTCACATACTTTTGCCACTCACAGATATGTAATATGTGACGCCTCACCGAATCCAGGGACACATGTCGGCCGAAACGAATCTGAGATAATCGCAAAAGAAGCTTTTTTTTTTTTTTTAATTTGTGATTTTTTGTTTTTTTCCATCATGTGCAAGTTGAGATCTTGAAGAATGCAATCAGTATTTCAGATAATAGATTGTTTTGTTGGAAAAGCATACATTTTTTGTTGCAAATTGTCTCATTTTTGTCAGGACTGTAGCCTGCTGGGGGGTGTGGGTAAATTACCATATGGGCCATTCACATGATGATTTAAGTCTTTTTTTTTTTTTCGCGAATCAGCTGTATGATACGAGCTGAGCTCGTGGCTACTTAAGCTGCATACAGGCATGTAATTTCACTATGGAATGAGCAAGCTAAACAGAGCGCAGAGGAGCTGAAACACCGCGAAGCAGACAGACACATGGTTTTTACATCGGAGATAAACATTTCTAGCAAAAAAAACCCAACCAAAAGGAAGCTAGGATTACATTCCATCGGAGGCATTGGTGTGTGCAAGGCGCCGTTTCTCTTTCTGATGGGGTAAGTTTATTAATCTAAGGCTGTGTGGTTATTTTTGCATGTAACAGAGAGTGTTGTGGTTTGGTTAAGCCTAGGTCACAACCGGACGTACGATTTTTTTGGCTGTGTGATTTTTGGCGTTTCCCAAATCGCTGCGTTTTTTTTTTTTTGTTCATGGAGAAAGACGTGCGTTGGCCGTAAGTTTGTCTTGCAACCTGAAAAAAACGTAAGTGCCCGTAGAGTTTGTTTGACATGACAAAGAACCTCTGCGGCCAGTCTGCGGCTCGAAAATCAGCACGTCATGCGCGCCCTCGCGCTTTTCACACGCGTGCTCTCGTGCTTTTCACACGCGTGCTCTCGCGCTTTTCACACGCGTGCTTTTCACACACGCGCTCTCGTGCGTTTCATGCGCACTCTCCGTGTGTTTCTTGCGTTTTTTGCATGTAGACCGGCCGTAGGAGCACGGTACGGCCGGTTGTGACCGAGGCTTTACATGAAACTAGTGTTGTGTTAGTTGTGTCATCATCGTGCTATCTTTCTTACGGTGTGAGTAATTTTTCAACCACAAAACGTTAAAGTATAGACCCTTTTCAGTCACGTGACCTTCGTAAACGCGACCACCATTTTGGACATGTAGCGGACTTCGGCTCGAATTGGTTTGAATGCGAGGAAGGCGACAAACGGAGAACATACAAGAAAAAGGAGCGAGATGCAGAAAACACCTTCGCTATCCAGCGACGTAGGGCATTTACAGGGCGAGCAGAGAGAGAGGTATTTTCAAAAATTGAGGTTAGCAGGCTTAGAGAGCGACGTTTACCTGCTTCCGCCTGGATTGTTTACAGACGTACGGAAGTACACGAAGCCCTCGTCTTTACCTGACTTCGGCCCACATGATCTTTATACCTATGTCGTTAAAAACCCATCGCCATACACAGGTATTGATCTGAAAACTCTTGTTTTGAACACTTATTTGTAGGCAGTGCTTAATTTATAAAGTGGGAGGTCCCAGAGCGCAGAGGATGAGCGGCTCCGGTGCGGAAAAAAAGAGGGGGGGAGGGGGGCGCTGCGCTGCGCTTCTGGGCATGTTTTGTAATAACACTGCAAATTAAGTTCATCTGCAGATATTTTGTGGATGTCGTTTCATGAGAGAAATCACCAACAAGACAGATATCAAAATCAGACATTAACACTAAATAAACTTGGATTTTTTTTTTTATTATTTGGGTTTGTTTTTTTTGTTACATAGTCAAAAGAGGTGTCGGATCACCGGATCCAGTGTAAATAGCTGCCGGAGCCAACGCCCGAGGTTCCGGAGCGCGCTCCGGCTTGCTCCCCCTCAAATTAAGCGCTGTTTGTAGGACACTGCCTCTGATCTGTCCTACAGTCTACCAACAGCAAAGGAACACAACGCTAGCTAATGTCGTTAGCTAATAGCTACTACAGAAGAACAAAGAGGTTACAATGGGTTATTTTAGCCTATTTGGTTACACACTCGCCGCCACAGAATGTTAACAGCAATGTAATGCCTTTTCTGGCTAATTTTATTCGTCTTGCCTCCAACAAAGTGGTCACTGCACAAGCGCTGGTATGCCGAGGGCTGCCAATCTCTCCTGTTAATGGCCGCTATCCATCTTCTCCGTCGGTCAGCATCTACCGGGATCCGATAAAATGATAACCCTTGCCTTGTTTGTTGATGGTTACTACATCCAGGTGCACAACAATATATTGGCATGATGGAAGTCTTGCTGAAAATAAACACTTTCTTTGCTGCCGTTCCTCAATGCTGGCTGTAGTAAACTACTGGTAGTACATGTCCAAAATGGCGGCCGCGTTTGTCGTGACGTCACGTGAAAAGGGTCCATACTTTAGGACTTATTTTTGTACTTCATAATTGTGTTGGGCATACTTTGCATGGAAGGAAAATTGACGTGGTGATCTTTGTTTACATGAAAGTAGTATCGTGCTAGCTCATAGGGGGTAGGGCTTTCCTTAATATCATGCAAATGAGCACCATTATGTGGCCGCCCTACACCCAGAGTAGCTGAGATGGAAAACTTTGAGGGCGATTTTCTCCCTTTTCTGTTTTAAGAGGTATACACTTTCAAAAGGCCACACATTCTTCAAATATTGTCAGATCTCCACATGGAAGGCATCATTTGGAAAGCTTAGAAACTGTACTTTCTGAATCTGTCAATAACTCAAAATGCCCCCGGGCGGACATGTGTCCCTGGATTCTGGATTTGGGCACATATTGGATCATTTTCCTCAATAAATAAATGACCAAGTATAATATTTTTGTCTCATTTGTTTAACTGGGTTCTCTTTATCTACTTTTAGGACTTGTGTGAAAATCTGACTATCTTTTTGGTCATATTTATGCAGAAATATAGAAAATTCTAAAGGGTTCACAAATTTTCAAGCACCACTGTAGTTACTTGAGTCAGTTTGCGTACATGGAGGAGGGCAGTTCGAAGTCAAAATGTGTTCAGCTGCCTGGTGTAGTCTGATGTCATGTGTTTTAGACAAAGCATGTTTTATCCTTCGCTGTCCCAGATTGGTAGCTACAGTGTAAAAGGGGACCCTTGAGGTGAAATTAGTCAGCATTGATTATTTTCTTATAACAGCACTCCCCCAAAATGTTTTAGTTCTTCCATACACAGTTCTATACAAACACAGGCATTGGAAAACTGGACATTTTACTTTCTGCACATTTTTATGATCAATTTTTATGTTTTTTTTTTTCAATATAGAGTGAAAAGGACTCAAAGGAAGAAATCCTGAAAGCTTTCAGATTGTTTGATGATGATGGAACAGGCAAAATTTCATTCAAAAATCTCAAACGAGTTGCAAAGGAACTTGGAGAAAACCTGACAGATGAAGAATTACAGGTTAGTATGGCTGCATGACATAACCTTTTTTATAACAGTATAGCGTGTATAAGTTTTCCACATCTGCACATGAAAGCAGTCCCCCATATGGTCATGTTCCTGTGTTCATGGCGAATTCATAAAATCTGTACTACCTCATGCTGACTCAGTACTCTCGATTGAGTCTGATTAGTGTATTATGATCACGCAAAGGTATTCATTACGAAGAACAAACTGATGGCATCAGGGAAATGTTTTTGTCTGATTCTTGATGTTTTTTTGTTCTGCTTCATAACCCCAGTAATCTCTCTGGCAGGAAATGATAGACGAGGCAGACAGAGACGGAGATGGAGAAATTAATGAACAGGAGTTCTTACGGATAATGAAAAAGACTAACCTATATTAAAAATTCTCTTTTTTTCTTTATCATCTCTGCTCCACTTTCTTCTTGCTCTTATTTTTCCATTCAGTGCCGTTTTCAGATCACTTTATAAAAATGGCAGTCTGAAAGAAAGAACTTGAATTTTCTCTCCTTTTTGCACCATTTCTGAAAATTTGATATGCCTATGTTTTTTTTCCATTTATAAGACTTGTAAAATAATTTAATCTATAAACATTTTGTATAATACTGAATAAATGGTTTTGACTAAATTGTTTTCTGTGCTGTAAATTTGGTGTATAATATTTCTACTTCTTTAGTCATGTTTAATGGATTACCTAATTAATACTTCTAAATTATATCTTAAAGGAACTTTAGAATTCTTAAAGCTCTAGATGTGTCAATAGCTCACAAATACAACATTTTAGAGCTGAGATGTTGTAGCTAAAAGCTGACTCTACAGTATATACATTATAATCAATAATAGCAAAAACCCCAAGAAAGATGAAACCTGACTTTCTCTGTTGCCTTTTATTTTACAATGTGTAAAAATGATTAATTTAAAAAATAAGTTAGAAGAGAGAGAGAAAAAAAACAATTGTAGGTTCCAATAAGGGTGGCATGGTGGTGTTGTGATTAGTGCTGTCGCCTCACAGCAAGAAGGTCCGGGTTCGAGCCCCGTGGCCGGCGAGGGCCTTTCTGTGTGGAGTTTGCATGTTCTCCCCGTGTCCGCGTGGGTTTCCTCCGGGTGCTCCGGTTTCCCCCACAGTCCAAAGACATGCAGGTTAGGTTAACTGGTGACTCTAAATTGACCGTAGGTGTGAATGTGAGTGTGAATGGTTATCTGTGTATATGGTGGTGTTTACATTAGACCGTATCAGCGGATCATCAGATTAACGTTTTTAAAACGATTCGCGTGCACACAGCAGCACCAATACACGATTCGCGTGCACACAGCAACGCCAATATACGATTCGCGTGCACACAGCAACGCCAATACACGGATATGCTCGGCTCCGCAGGCATCCTGCACTCCAAATCACTCCGCCCTGAACAGCGAGTGCCCTCTGGAGGGTGCGCACTCCGGCCCTGCGCAGCTCACAGAGCGCGCGAGTGAAGCGCACGAGCAGTGATTCGGGACAAATAGCAGGAAGTGAAAGTCCGCGCCGTTTTTCAGCAGTCGCGTCACATGACCAACGTGGCATGACCAACGCCAGCGAATCAGGAAGGTGGATGTCACAGTGACGTTGTCCAATGACAACGTCAGCACGTGGCATGACCAACACCAGCGAATCAGGAAGGTGGATGTCACAGTGACGTTGTCCAATGACGACGTCAGCTAGAGCTCAGCACAGCGTATCCTCGTTTCTCAATGTTTACACAGCACCGGATCAGATACGTAATGGATTGAATACGTGGGCCCTGGCGGATTCAAGTTGTTCCGCCTGTGGAGTCGTTTCCCGGCGTTTTAATGTGAACGGACAGTGCATCCGCGACGAAAATGAGACGGATACAGTCTAATGTAAACACCACCTATGTGTCAGCCCTGCGATAACCTGGCGACTTGTCCAGGGTGTACCCCGCCTTTCGCCTGTAGTCAGCTGGGATAATGAGATGAGATGATCATAATAAAATTCATCCAGTCCTTTATTATGATAGTCAAGAATCAGCAAATGTCTGCATTTAAGGTTTTTTTTTTTTTTTTAATTCTGATGTCGGGCGGCACGGTGGTGTAGTGGTTAGCGCTGTCGCCTCACAGCAAGAAGGTCCTGGGTTCGAGCCCCGGGGCCGGCGAGGGCCTTTCTGTGTGGAGTTTGCATGTTCTCCCCGTGTCCGCGTGGGTTTCCTCCGGGTGCTCCGGTTTCCCCCACAGTCCAAAGACATGCAGGTTAGGTTAACTGGTGACTCTAAATTGACCGTAGGTGTGAATGTGAGTGTGAATGGTTGTCTGTGTCTATGTGTCAGCCCTGTGATGACCTGGCGACTTGTCCAGGGTGTACCCCGCCTTTCGCCCGTAGTCAGCTGGGATAGGCTCCAGCTTGCCTGCGACCCTGTAGAAGGATAAAGCGGCTAGAGATAATGAGATGAGATTCTGATGTCAAAATAAATTTTTGTCACACTATGTAAGTTACTGTTGAACTCTTTAACCCTCTTGCCTGTTCAGCTGGATACTTGAATTAGATTCTACTTTTGGAGAAGTGTATAGCAAGTAAGTAATAAAACAAAAGTTCTGCTGTTACAGGCAAGTAATCAACATCAGAGTCACTGCTACCACCTCAGAGTTGATCATTTTCCAATAATGGCATGTCCCACGTGTTTTATTCCTCTAACATCCATCCATTATCTGTAGCCGCTTATCCTGTACAGGGTCGCAGGCGAGCTGGATCCTATCTCAGCTGACGATGTGTGAGAGGCGGGGTACACCCTGGACAAGTCACCAGATCATCGCAGGGCTGACACATAGAGACACACAACCATTCACACTCACATTTACAGTCGATTTAGAGCTACCAATTAGCCTAACCTGCATGTCTTTGGACTATCCGGAGGAAACCCACACAGACAGGGAGAGAACATGCAAACTACACACAGAAAGGCCCCCGTCGGCCACTGGGCTCGAACCCAGGACCTTCTTGCTGTGAGGCGACAGTGCTGCCCAGTCCTCTAACAATAAACTTTATTTTATTCATGAACGATATGTTTTTAATTGTTTATAGTTCTATTTACAGTAGTTCATGCAACAGCTTCTTTTTTATGTTTCTTGAAATTAAATTTTTTTTTTTTTTAACTTACAAAACACTGATGCACACATGATGACTTCTGTATGTGCTAATTAATACCTGTTTACAGAAGTTATTAGCCTTAGATTATGTGGAGCGTCCATCATACAAGTCTCAGTGAATGTTAGAATAGAAATAACATTACTATTGAATGAGTGCAGTAATATTCTTAACCATTTAAAAACACGTTCTGACCAAATCAGATTCAAGAATTTAAATAATGACTGAATAATTAAACAGGAAGAGAGAGAGAGAGACTAAGTGGACTGTAAATATGACCTTTTCTTTCTGGGTTCAAACAACCGAGGGCCGAAATGATAATGATGTGAATAATAATAGTAATCATAATGGTGCTTTGGACTGAGACAATGAAAGCACATGAAAATGCAACGTTAAATGCATTATTGTTAGAATTCTGGCTAATCTTAACCAACCCTAATGGTGTTATTTTCAACAAATGTAAACCTGCAGAATGCAGTCAGTCTTGATTTGATGCAAATTTGCAAAACTATAAAACATGCTTTTGAAAATGGCTAGACCTTTACTTATATATATATATATATATGAGTCCTGCAGATGTGACTTTAAAGATTAGTCAGTGTACAGAAGTGATGCACATCATGTGGCAGACCATCAGCAGTGAAAACAATATGACTCAGTGTCTTTAAGCAAAATGAACTGAGAATTAATGAAATGACTCAATACAGATGACTAATATGTCAGTAAAAGTGATTCTGAACTTTAAAGGTTTAAGGATGAAGCCAGTAATCACAGTGAGGCAAGCCTGATCACAGCATGCTAAAATAATTGAAGAATAATGCATTTCAGCATGAACCAAGAAGGAAATACACTTCTCTGTAATAACAATAATAAAAAACTACTTGCCCAAATCATGTCTACCTGAGTTATAAACAGGAATTTTGTCATGGTGCTTATTTTCCGAGCCCTTAGCGAAATGCTGAAGCGTTGGAGGGCTGTCGGAGTGTGGGGTGAAAGTCCTGTTTACCAGTTTCAGTAACCAAAAAAACTCAAAACGGAAAGAAGGAAACAGTGAAATGATGAAATACTGTACGTCGACCTATCAAAATTTTTTATCACCACCTCAGCATCTCAAATATGACCTCCATGATGGGCCACTGAATCAACATTATGATTAGTAAAACGGAATAATCTCTTAGCCATCCTTTAAATGTTGTCAAGGACATGTTTAGCAGCATGTGAAAGGGAACATGATCACATGTTGTTTATGTGCACTATTTGTATTGGCCAGCTCTGTTCCATGCACAATTTTAGATGATACAATGCTTTTCAACATAAAATGATTGAAAATTGATTATCAATGAATGCGGCAGTTGTGCGTTCAAACATCATAGTGGTTGTGGTTGTTTCTGTTGAAAAGCACATGAAAACATCCCAGATTCTATAACGTCTGCCTTTATTTTATTCACTTGCATCAAATCTGTTCAGTTTTGATTTGACCCACAGTTATATTCTCATAATGTTTAATTACAATCTGATCCGAGTGCTGTCTTACAACATACACATACTTTATCAAAATGGAAAAGAGCTCTTCACAGTTAACTTTAAAGCCACCTCGCTGCACTGTCAAAGCGTGCCCCACTTTAATGCCATTCCCCCAGCTCTTAGAGGAAAATTAGCTTTGAAGTTGCGAATACAACTCCCACATGCAACGATCTGGACAAGAACTGGCCTTCAACTTCCTCTAAATCTCTTCGTTTCCACAACAACAACAGCCTAAAATGCTTGAAGCAAACGGCTGTCAGTTAACCCTTAAAGGTCAGGAATGTGTCACCATTTCACAACAGATGAACAGAAATAGTATTAATAACCCTCAGTATAGAAGACCCCTCAGTGTAAATCTGTGAGCTCACACTCACAACTGCTGATCACTCCAAATGGTATGTACTCCACATGTTTGATATTTTAGAGGATTTGACTTAGCACTGATCAGTGAACATGTTATAGAAGTCATGTATGTAGCCTATATATGATGCTATGAACGGTCAGGATAGTCAAATCAATGTTAACTGGTTTCATTCATTTTTATGAAACATGTTTGAAGTGAATTTGAACCATAAACGCCACTGTTTATTATTTACATATTGATCTGAAAACATTATTCAGTAAATAATGTGATGCTAATAAGAGCACTGTGTAGTCTGGACCTGCTGGGAGTTTAAAGGGTTAAAATGGCACTGTACATATAAATACTGTGTGCTGTGTGAATAAAGGAAGTATACAGTGGTTAGGGTATGTGGCATCAATGCTCATCAACCATCTAAAGCTGATGTTTTCACAAGGAACTGAGGATAGGATGTTACTATTATTATTAGTCATTTGTCACTTCTAGATAGCCTTATCATAAATGTCATTACAAAAAATCAGTTTTTGTGTCTACAAAGTGAGAATGTAATTTCATTTTCTAAACCTATCCTGTCCTGTCCTGTACTGTGGGAAAATTTAGAAAGCAGCCACCGTCTTTATAAAGACTTGGGTACGAAATGTAGATATGGCAAATAAAGCATTAGTCACACTATTGTGACTGTGAGTTCACTGATGAACTCTTAACCCCTTAACTAATCATCTCTGCGCTTGGATCATGTTCTATGTTCAGCCGAGTGTCTAACAAATAAACAAACATAAGAAATTATAAGGGGCTGAAGAAGCGAGATTATTAGCGTAGTGTAATGAGATCTTGTCTTTCTGCGTTCAAATAAACCAGAGGACAAAATGCCCCAACAATTATATTTCTATTTTATGATTATAAACAATAATGGTGCTTTGGACTGAGACAATGACAGCGTATGTGCGTGCAAATTAAAATATACTTTTGTTATAATTTTGGCCAATTCTAACCAACTTTAATGATGAGTTCATATTTAATGAATGTAAACCAGCATTATTATTATTATTATTATTATTATTATTATTATTATTACCACCATAGTAATTATCTGAATAATATGTATCAATGTGATAATAATAATAATAATAATAATAATAATAATAATAATAATAATAAAAGTTTTGTATATAATTATTAAATATTTTTATAATGTATTAGCGCATGGTAAATAATAATACTATTTTAATAAATATTAATAAAACTATTTCTTCAACAACAGCAATAATAATAATAATAATAATAATAATAATAATAATAATAAAAGTTTTGTATATAATTATTAAATATTTTTATAATGTATTAGCGCATGGTAAATAATAATACTATTTTAATAAATATTAATAAAACTATTTCTTCAACAACAACAACAACAGCAATAATAATAATAATAATAATAATAATAATAATAATAAAAGCATTAAGAACTCTTGGTTTTGGTAGTTTGCTGTTCATCCGAGAAAAAAACAAAGTTGTATTTTTCTTTGAATTAATCTGTACAAGAGTTTTGCCACTACTTGTAGTCCCCTGGTAAACAAAGCAGAGCGGGTTTTTTTTTTTACATTTTTAAATGAATAGAGGCAGCTGTGTGCTACTCTTTATACTCTCAAAGAAGCAGATAAGTGCAAACAAAACCAGGCAATGCAGGATATAACATGTTTCAGGATTCATAGATGTTTCACAATTCAAAATTTTTTGATGACGAAAGATCTCAGATGACGCTAAATTTAAACTCAGCCTTGGTTAAGCTACAAATTACTATTGCGGAATTATAATTAAAGACCGCTGATAGAGGCAAGGGTTCCATGTCAGTAGGGCACAAACAAGCACGTAAACCAACTATTCCTAGTGTAGAGAGACACCCATAGAGGCCATCCCCCACCTACACCCTGCCGCCTTCCTGCACACTTACCGTAATATCCGCAAAATCGGCCTGCAACAGGTTCTCACTCTGAATAATACTGAACCATTTCTGTCCTTTCATATTCACACCATACCAATATCACATCAATACCCACAGACTGTGTGTGTGTGTGTGTGTGTGTGTGTGTGTGTGTGTGTGTGTGTGTGTGTGTGTGTAGTTGTACATGCATAAATGTATACCTGTGTATGAATTACTACCCTTGGTAAAGATAAAAAAGAAAAAGAAAAAAATGTCTTTGTGGTGAATTATCTTAATCTTACACTGTAAATAGAATTTTTATGGACAAAATGTAAATGAAGCATGTTCTCATTCATATTTTACTCTTTGAAGGTTAAAAAGTGTTTAGGAACTCAGTCAGTCATCCATGACTTCCTATTTCACTGGAGTATAAATATGTCAGGCCAAATTCCCTTAATCATTCATCAGCATGGAGCAGACTGGAGAATACACCAATGAAAGAATGGTAGTGAGCTTCATAAATCAGACGGTGCCCTATATTTAAAAAAAAAAAAAAACCTACTCAGCTAAAAATACCCTTATCCAGTGGACAGTGACATATGCACACGAACATGAAGAGAACTTCTCAATAAAAGCTTGAATCTAAAGGTACCACTGACATTTGCATATTATTATTATTATTATTATTATTATTATTATTATTATTATTATTATACATGACAATGAATGCAAGTAAACCAAACTGAAAGAGACGCTGTGGTGTTTTTTCTCTGAATATTTATACATGAATCATTCTGAGAAATTTCTAAAGAATTAGCTTTAAAGTGCTATCTGGAAACAGTGCAGACAAAGTGAACTGAAAATAACACTCGAGTCTGTCTGGTTAATGAGAATCTGAGTTGATTGACTCATTGTGTTTGTAGCCATCAGCCAATTTCTGTTGGCAAAATGCCATTTTTATGCAGCTGTAATTGACCACTACAAAAGCGTGCGCTTAGAAAGCAGCCCACACAATAACCACAAACTCAACTAATAAACTGTTTACCACAAGCACAAGTGAAACAGCAGGCAGGAGAGAACTGCACTGTCTGTATCATGTGTACATTTGTAAATGCGGGACAGCAGGTGTGTGAAGGTAAATAACCAAGTTTTGGTAAAATGGCTGGTTTCTTTTGACTCACAGCTCAGCTTTTCATACTTTGAATTCTAAATTAAATATTCAAATCCTGTGGTTTGTAGGGTTTTTTTTATTTTATTTAGAAAACTGGTGAGTAAGAATTCTGTGTAGTCACTTTGAGAAAATGAACCCAAATTTAGACTGACTGCTTATTTCTGATGGAAATATGACAACAGAAGCTGACAAATCATGGGCTATCCCATGTCACTTATCTCTTCTTTAATCATCTTTTCGGGGTCTTTCCCATTACAATTGACCTCACACTTCTCACTGCATTTGGAATAAAATGTATTCCTTTTTGCTATATTTATAGAAATGCAAAATCTCTGATATTCCATGAAGCATTCATAATGCCGAAAGCACATTTTTCTTTACACTGTACATTTTTTGGTCTTTCTTTCTTTCTTTCTTTCTTTCTTTCTTTCTTTCTTTCTTTCTTTCTTTCTTTTGTATACAATGAAATACATTAAAGACAAACTAATGTCAGGTATTTGCAAGATACAAATGTGGACAAATAAAGAAGAAATAAAGCAGAACTAAAGAAGATCTGAGTATAACATGACACTTTCATTTTATTAATAAAATACAACCCCAGTTCCAAAAAAGTTGGGACACTGTTTAAAACATAAATAAAAACAGAATGTGAAGATTTGCAAATCATGGAAACCCTATATTTCATTGAAAATAGTACAAAGACGACATATCA
The DNA here is from genome assembly GCF_027579695.1 of Neoarius graeffei. Classification (NCBI taxonomy): domain Eukaryota; kingdom Metazoa; phylum Chordata; class Actinopteri; order Siluriformes; family Ariidae; genus Neoarius; species Neoarius graeffei. The sequence goes on along the minus strand of NC_083570.1, from coordinate 86,847,935 downwards.
AATGTTGAAACTGAGAAATTTTATTGTTTTTTGAAAAATATATGCTCATTTTGAATTTAATGTCAGCAACACATTTCAGAAAAGTTGGGACAGGGGCAACCAAAGCCTGAAAAAGTTGTGTAATGCTAAAAAAAAACAACTAAATTTGTTTAATTGGCAACAGGTCAGTAACATGATTGATATAAAAACAGCATCCCAGAGAGGTGGAATCTCTCAGAAGTAAAGATGGGGAGGGGTTCACCGCTCTGTGAAAGACAGCGTGAGGAAACAGTGCAACAATTTAAGAATAACGTTCCTCAATGTAAAATTGCGAAGAATTTGAGGATCACATCATCTATGGTACATAATATCATTAAAAGATTCAGAGAATCTGGAGAAATCTCTGTATGCAAGAGACAAGGCTGAAAACTGGCATTGGGTGCCTGTGATCTTCAGGCCCTCAGGAGACACTGCATTAAAAGCAGACACGTGTCTGTAGTGGAAATCAGTGTATGGGCTCAGGAACACTTCAGAAAACCATCATCTGTGAAAACAGTTCATTACTGCATCCACAAATACAAATTAAAACCAGATATAAACAATATCCAGAAACACTGGCACCTTCTCTGGGCCCAAGCTCTTTTACGATGGACTGAGGCGAAGTGGAAAATTGTTCCAAGGTCTGATGAATAAAAAGCAAAAATTCTTTATGAACACCACGTCCTCCAGGCTAAAGAGGAGAGGGACCATCCGGCTTGTTATCAGTGCACAATTCAATAGCCAGCATCTGTGATGGTATGAGGGTGCATTAGTGCACATGACATGGGTAGCTTGTACATCTGGGAAGGCATTATTAATGCTGAATGATATATACACTTTTTAGAGCAATATGCTGCCATCCAGACAAAATCTTTTTCAGGGAAGGCCTTCTTTCTTTCAGCAAGACAATGCCAAACCGCTTTCTGCACATATTAAAATGGCGTGGCTCCGTAGTAACAGAGTCCGGGTGCTAAACTGGCCTGCCTGCAGTCTAGACCTGTCTCCCATTTAAAATGTTTGGCATATTATGAAGCATAAAATACAACAAAGAAGACTCCGAACTGTTGAGCAACTGAAATTGTATATCAGGCAAGAATGGGGCAACATTTCTCTTTCAAAACTACAGCAATTGGTCTACTCAGTTCCCAAATGTTTATAGAGTGTTGTTAAAAATAGAGGTGATGCAACACAGTGGTAAACATGCTCCTGTCCTGACTTTTCTGAAACGTGTTGCTGACATCAAATTCAAAATGAGCATACATTTTTCAAAAAACAATACAATTTGATATGTTTTGATATATCAAAAAACATTTGATATGTTGTCTTTGGACTATTTTCAATGAAATATAGGGTTTCCATGATTTTCAAATGATCATATTGCGTTTTTATTTACAGTTTACACAGTGTCCCAACTTTTTTGGAATTGGGGTTGTAGAAACGAGTACTCATGAACAGTTTGTGGAATAGCATGGGAACTGAACATATGATAACATAATTGGCCATTTTATAAAGTATACCTACTGTACATGTCACTTTTTAAACATACAATCAGACTGTAGGGCATCTGTTGCTCTTCACAATGTACTGGCCTTTCTACCTTTACTTTACCTCTCTCCCAACTCCATCATTCGAAACAGAACTACAACAGGACCAGAGCTGACCAGATTTTATTTGGGTGTTTAACCATTCTCAGCACAACACTGACACTAACATGATACACTCGGGGGAAAATGTTAAATCTGGAAGCTGTAAGTGGTTCCTTGGTTATCCTTTTGGGCTTTTAAAAAAAACAAAACCTACAACATAGTGTATAATTGGTATGAATGGATCTGGTACAGTAACTTTCAATGTCACTACTGGATTAAGAACCAACCAAAAATATTCAGTCAGCAGCAGTGCAACACCACAATCAACACGGTGGCTGTTTAACACAAGTCCCGTCCCTCAGCAGTGTTGATAAAGACATTAGCAATTATTCTATCCACATTCACTGGATATGAGCAATTGTATGCTCTGACTGGCTACTCTACTACTAGGATATCAACTCATACAGTATACCATGAGTAGAGAAAACAAAATGGTGGAGTATGTTGCTGAACCAACTGAGGATGAAATAAAAACTCTACTCGAAAACAAAAACACAAAAAATACAAAAAAAAAGCAAAAAATATGGATTAAAAGTATTTGATGGTGAGAACATTCATTCAGCCATCCATTATCCATAACCACTTATCCTGTGCAGGGTCGCAGGTAAGCTAGAGCCTATCCCAACTGACTATGGGCGAGAGGCGGGGTACACCCTGGACACGTCGCGAGATCATCGCTGGCACATAGAGACAAACAGCCATTCACACTCACATTCGCACCTACGGTCAATTTAGAGCCACCAGTTAACCTAACCTGCATGTCTTTGGACTGTGGGGGAAACCGGAGCACCCGGAGGAAACCCACACAGACACGGGGAGAACATGCAAACTCCACACAGAAAGGCCCCCATTGGCCACTAGGCTCAAACCCAGAACCTTCTTGCTGTGAGGCGACAGCGCTAACCACTGCACCACCATGCTGCCTGGTGAGAACGTATCTTTTTTTATTTTTCAAGAATTATTATTCTTGAATTCTTCTAAGCATTTTTCACAAATCGCTGCTCTCATTTTGCTGGTTTATTTACCTTTTAAGTGGAAATTATTTAATCGGATGTTTTGTATAAAGTTTTTATTCATCGAATTTGCAAAAAATAAAAATGCTGTTTCTCAAAGTCCAGTGAATGTGGATAGAATAAAGCAATTATTCCACTTGATCTTGTTATATGTGGCTTACAGCTGACTCAGCACTATGTGCCTCATTGGGTATCAGCTCATGTATGACTCAATTTAGTGGAATAACTGTTAAATATGTTTGGCCTATTAGATTCTTTCACTGATTTATGCTCAGATACAGGGCACTTAGAGACGTTAGACGTGATTGGAGAAATGTGCATGTCCAGTAACCGGAGTAGCTTGAAAACTTATTTGACACCTGAAAAAAAATAAAAATAAAATAATTTGAGACAAATACATTATCCCCACAATATTGACACCATTCTATCAGATTTTAAAAGCCTTTCGTGGGTCTGAAAAGCCTTTAAAATCTTGTTTATCCATTCCTGGTTTTGTAATGAAGAGTTTTGCTAAGAAGTTCACTTGTGCAAAGTGACAAAGTTTACTAGAAGGTCTTGGGACAGAGGACTAACAGGAGTACAGGATTGATGCTAATTTAAATTATTTTCTTTAACAATATGTTTTATTTCTGTTACCTCTAATTCCTAGAAAATGATTGTCTGTCAATCTAAAATGTACTTGTTTCTACTGACACACTAACATGTGATTTTAAACATTTCTTCATTTCAGTTTATTATACAGTAGTTCTTTTCTTTTGGGTTACAGAGAAAATGCTGCTATTTTCCCCACACAAACTGTTCAGTTTCTTATTCTTTAAATTACTTGGTTAAATTACTTAAATTACTTAAATTAAACGTGTTAGTTCATATGTTTAAAATCTTTTTTTTTTTTTGCAAAGCTGCTTTACGACAATGTCTATTGTTAAAAGCACTATACAGGTAAACTGGTTTGACTTCATTAATACTGAATGAACACGAATACATTTTGTTTGACTTATTTGACCAATACTAATTTTTCAACAAGTTTTTTTGCTTTGACCACATTTCCTTTAAGTGCACATTTGCGTTTAACACTACCAACCACAGACAACCATCGCTCTGTCTCTCTCTCTCTCTCTCTCTCATCTGAATAGAGGCATGAAATGATTTATCCAATGGCATCATATCAATATGTAAATATGTAAATATTATGAATTTTTACTGTGATTTTTTTGTTATTTAGGCTCTCTTAGTCTGCATATCACATCACTCTTAGATTTTTACATTATTTCATGCACATATACACTTAGATATAGACATGATGACAGGAGGGAAGTTGTGAGTCATTCTGGTTGTAGCTGAATATACACTCTCTTCCATGAGCTGAGACAGAGACTCCATGTATGGGGTGAGGAATCCCCGTTGTGATTGCATACGCAGCCGGCCTCTCTCCAGCAGCCTGGGGGTCACCTGGGCTTTTCCCTTCAGTAATGACACTATGGGCATATGGTATGATCCCATCCCCCACCCACCACTTCCTGTTCACTCAAGACCAGCAATTACACAGGCTTGACTGTGAGCTCATTTCCTTTGTGTTGATATGCACTACTGATTATGTCACAAGGAACTGACCTGTCACAACCACAACTGAAGATGACATGCTCAAATTCCTATGTGCATGCGCACACACACACAAAGCTGTCTGTTGCAATCAGATACAGATGAAATGAATAAATTAATAAATGTTACAAGCAAAAAGAAAAACAAATTATAGACATGTTTGCATGAACATGTGAGATTTTCACAGATCATCTTCTCAATGCAATTTAAATAATATATCTGCTTCTTTCAGAGGAACATTTCATCACAAATAGACTATTTTTATCTCACACATAGAAAAAAGCGCATTAAACGGACTTCCTGTTGTTGTCTTGAATCAACACAATGTGTGTGTGGGAAGACATCGAAAAAGCACCTTTTTACGTTGACATCCAATCAGTCGCACCTATATCTCATATATGTGTGCTCACAAACACACACGGACCTGCTGCTGATTCAAAATGAGAAGAGCACTTCGTAGTTTCCTGCCAAGTGTGCAGAAAGTCTAGGTCAGGTTCACACACACACACACGCAAGTACACACACCAAGTACACAAAAAAAAACTCTCGCATCCGTACAACCCCCGCGCAACGATTCTCTCTCGATGACAGTCGTAACGGAGTCAATGGAAAAGAAAAAGTCATTAGTCACTGTTTGTCCCTGAAGTTTTCCAGTATCAACCAAGACGTGGTTTTCCTGCGTCCCGAAGGATCCTATATAAAGGTAAGTGTACACCTGTCTCCAGTATGAACGCAACTGTTTAAACGCATCTTTAGCCTATTTGAGTTCGGATCAGTCTAAGTCAATCATATCGACAAACATGAGGACGACTTTCTCTTGTCTTCTGTGTGTTCTGCTCGTAGCAGCATGCTGGGCTCAAGTGACATCTGCTAATAATAAACTTACTCTACAACTGCTCAACCAAGCCATGGACCTCCTCAGACCAGTTATTAAAGAAAAGGTTAGTTGTTTGTTTCACATGTTTGGTCAATTTGCTTACATGACATAGTGCCCAATTTAACAGGTTTGATTTTATTCCATTTTGCAGGACAACGGCATGCTTCTCCACTCACCAACCAATGATATCAAGGTAAGAAAGGCAACTTTTGGACTGTTTATTAGCTAGCATTTAAGTTGGAATATCTAGGCGCAGAGTAAAGAAATTCATCAGGACTATGCCTATTTTTCAGTGATACATTTTGAATCATATTTACATAATAGTATTTCTATTTGCATTCTTTTCTGAAGTTGGGAAATGATTTTAAGCAACTTTTAAGTGTATAATTCAGGGCACGTTTTATTTACTAATACAAATCCTCTGCAGTAAATCAGACAGACTCTATAACCACTTTGTGCAAATAAATTTTTACAACCCACTGGGAGAGAAAAGATGCATTTTTGATTTGAGTTTAAAAATTTTTAGGTGCTTTTGGTTTCTATCTCACTTGTGACGAAGAGTCAAATAGAAAGTAACTCATGCAAGAGTTTGGAGAAAGTGTACCTAATTTAGGAGAAATTTGATGAGTAATGAAACAGCAGCACATCTGTGGGCTGCCCGAATGGCCGAGTGGTTTCACTTCTTTCTGCAGTTGACCTTCTGAGTTCACTAATGGCCATCTATTGTGGTGTTGAGAGTCTCAGTCTAACGGTGTAGATTTGCTCAGGGGAAGAATATAAGGCAAAATAAGAACAAAATAAGACAAAAGTTCAGACACTGTTTTTTTTTCCTGGATGCCTCTCTGTAGTGTCACTGAAAGCTCTGAAATTACATGGTTTTGTGCGGAAATTATGATGTTTCCCTGCCAGTTCTGTGAAGTGAGCTTTAGAGTCAGGAGGGGGAATTCAGAATAAAGAAATAGGCAGTACTGTTTCTCTATTGCTGATAGACTTTTTCCAGTGTGTCCTGAAGCAAAAGTTAACAGATTTGCATTTACTAGTCTTATCACATTCAACACCTTTTTAATGGATTGTCTAAGATCAAGTATATAATTAAATGCACTGCTATTTAAGAGACATTGGATTTCAAGAGAATTAGATGGTTAAATAAGGATAAATCAGTTCATTTATGAAATGGTTTGTTTGTTTGTTTGTTTGTTTAGGAGTGCTGCTCTCAGTCTGCTCTCCAGTGCTTCAAGAATGGCCTGAGCACCATCATCCATAAGAATACACCGAAAATGAACATACTGATGAAGAAACTGCACAGAAATCTGAGCAAGCTTACCAATGTGAGTAGAAATTCACATAAATCATCATCGTTCATTCTTATAAACAACTTCATTCATTCATAACCTGACAAGAAAAGCATCGCTAATGGATTTGCTCGTGTTGTCTTTGTTGTAGATGAATAGCATGAACACCTGCACTGAACAGGAAATAAAGGTGAGATTTCAAAACATTTGAAATTCCATGATATGGATGTGTGATTTGAGACTTTGGCCCACGTTGCTGAATACTGAATACTGATCTCTATCTGACTGGCGTTCCTTTGCAGAATGTCATGTGCATGCCCTGTGACTCCTACCCAACGGTCAACAGCAAAGAATTTCTGACTAATTTACAGTCGCATCTGCAGAAGGTTAGTTCACACAAACACACAAATACCTTCACAAGTACACTTAATAATACACTTGGGCTGTTTCTCTGTTCTTTTGTTTTGTTTTTAAACAATGGTTCAGCCTAATTAACAGGAAATGTCAAGTTGTCCGTTAAAAAACAGAAACTTTGAAGCATAAAGTTGACTCCCATTGAGTAATATCTATAAACTGTTTTGCAGGCTTACACTCTCCAGCTTCAAAAAGCATGATGATGATGATGATGATGATGACGTGAATGTGTGGACGACACTACCTCATGAAACCCTGATCTAAAGCACTCTGGATCAATTCATTTATTTATTGCCTATTTATTTATTATTTTTAAAATTTCTTTTTGTATTACAATATTCTGAGAAATGCCTTAATATTTGTAGAATTTCTGATATGTTGGCAGTGCTGTTCAGCAGTTTTCTTTCGGGTAATTTTAATTAATACTGTGTTCACATTGTAGGATATGATACATTTCTCCACGTATATACTGTATGATATAGTATTAATAGTTAAAAACCAGTACAAGAGAAAATACTCAAAAGAAGACCTGATGCTGCTATAGCACCTCCTAATGCATGGGCAAAATAATGACATTTTTTGCACTTGCATGCTCAGGTCTTTTCCAAGACAGCAAAAAATAAAATAAAGTAAAAAGTTTGGTTCACATTGTCAACTGAAGTATCTTCAAGAATGAAAGAAACAATGTCTCATAATGAGATTTTATGTATTACATATTTACCCATTTAATTCATTGTTCTATTGTTTTGTATTTATTTACTATTAAAAGTATTTTGCTGAAATCATAACTGTGGATATTGGTGATTCTTTTGAAAAACAACACCACATTCTCCACAACAAAGACACATCAGGATCAATACAGCCACTTTAATCAGTGGTGGCTTTTCACCCACCTGCTTACATGCAAATTTTAGGCTTCAGAAAACCTGAATAGTTGGCAAATTTCACAGAAAAATACTTCTATACTGGACTAAGATGGACAATTTGTCGTATTGATGAAGAGAAGAAGTGATAAAGGATGATGGAAACTATGATGAACTGAATGTTTCCATGACTGGTGCTTGTTTGATTGCGTCTAGTTGCTCCTCATCAGACTGTTAACAAAACACTGGTAGATGGAAACACAGAACATTCACACTTTCTGTGATGGTTTTTCTGAAATTCACATCACACCTGCTCAAGATTTGTCTCGTAGCCTGGGAAAACCCTTCTCGTGGTGAAATTGTAACATTTTCTATTATATATGGTTCTGAAAATTAAAAGTAAAATTATAGCACTTGGTTAACCCCAAAAATGAAAACAGAGAAAATTTAAATATCCTATTCCAGTTCCACTGAGAGACACAAACACACTGCTTGTCTAAATGCAACCACTATTTACTGACTTTATTTACAATAAAAAACATCATACATTTATAATTGATAATGAGTTATCAACCTGATCATCTGCATCATCCACATTCATCTCTGTCTCATCACCAGAGGTAAAAGTCACCAGCCCCATTATTGTCTTTTCACTCAACTGATCTCCGTTTGCTTGGTGCTGAAATTATTACTCATTATTAATTCACTCAGTTCCATCAGCTGTCTTTTTATTAGATCATTGAAAAAATTTTCAACAATTTGTGTAAACTGTGCTGTTACAGAATGTCGAAGAACTCTTCGTTGTTTTGATGATGTGACAGAACAGCCAACATCTGATTACAAACTAACTGAATTAAACTAAACTGATTAGGCTTATATCCATTTTACTATGGCACGTACTGTAACGATTCACCAATTTGAATGAAGCATGACAGTCATTGCATTCATTGCACACTTAGCTAGCAAGATTTTACGTCTTAAGGCAAACTGCTTTATACTGCTGTTCTGTGCTGTTAAACCTTATAAATGATCTTTGCAGGCAAACAACCAAAGTAAGATTATAAAGTAACTTAAAAACATTTCCACATCACTTCAGTAAAAGATTTATGTTTTCTTGAAGGAGAAATATCAAATTATATTACTGTCAGGAAACCTAGTTTTAATCAAAACCAGATTTTCTTCTTTTTTTTAATTTTTGGCTGTTTTTCCAGAATTTGGCCTCTGTGACATTGGGTTTTGCTAAAGCACCACATAACTGAATGTAAACTGAATGTAGGAAGCCATCAGGGGTGCAGATCCGATGTCAGGATTGGGGGGGGGACACAAAAGTGATTTTTTTTTTTTTTGCCCGTATGCAGCTCATACCATGCAACCATAAATCACAACTTTGTAGAGGCTCGCTACATCATTCAAAAAGTACTGCACAGGGAATCATTTGTCTGAAAATACATTTGTTTGTACAATTTTGAATAATTTAGGGGATTTTTATTGGGGGGGACGATTCATGTTTTTCAGAAATTGGGGGGGGGGGGGGGGGGGGGGGGGGGTGTCATGTCCCCCCCGTCCCCCCCAGGATCTGCACCCATGGAAGTCATGGCTGACACTGCAAAAAATTGAAACTGAATTTGTGAAGAAAATTACTTAATACTAGTGAAATATCTTGCTGCGTGGACAGATATTTTTACTTGATAAGACATCTTAGAATAAGTTGGTTGCAATCTAGAACTAGGTTTAATAATCTCAGAATTGGTGTTTTGTGTTCTTCTAATAGGAAATGCTAGATCATTTAAACTATTTTCAAGATATTTTCACTTGCTAAGATATCATTTTTTGCAGTGTAATTGTTAGAGAAACAGCTTCGAGACCAAAAGGTTGCTGGTTCGATTCCCTGGACCAGCAGGATTGGCTGAAGTGCCCTTGAGCAAGGCACCTAATCCCCAGGTTGTGCTGGGAATGTTGTACACCGCTCTGGATAAGAATGTCTGCTAAATACCTGTAATGTAATGTAAATGTACCAAGATGTTGGGGTGCTACATAAGATGGAAGTAGGAAAAGGCCAACTATGGTGAGGAAATCATCCAGAGGCAGGATGGTTGCCCATGATAGGCTTCCTATCACTATGTCAGTTATTCAGCATTCCCATGTGTCTCATCTCATCTCATTATCTCTAGCCGCTTTATCCTTCTACAGGGTCGCAGGCAAGCTGGAGCCTATCCCAGCTGACTATGGGCGAAAGGCGGGGTACACCCTGGACAAGTCGCCAGGTCATCACAGGGCTGACACATAGACACAGACAACCATTCACACTCACATTCACACCTACGGTCAATTTAGAGTCACCAGTTAACCTAACCTGCATGTCTTTGGACTGTGGGGGAAACCAGAGCACCCGGAAGAAACCCACGCGGACACGGGGAGAACATGCAAACTCCACACAGAAAGGCCCTCGCCGGCCCCAGGGCTCGAACCCAGGACCTTCTTGCTGTGAGGCGACAGCGCTAACCACTACACCACCGTGCCGCCCTTTCCCATGTGTCTCACATTTATTTTATTTCTCAACAGGCATTTAATAGCCATGCAATATCCATTGACCAACACTGGCAGTGTTCAGTGCCCAGTGACTTGAAACATGGCATTATCATATGCCATAAGTCAGTTCATGAGATCTGCCCTGGTCAGTTTTAAGTATTATTATTATGAAATGGAAGAGTCTAGGAACTGAGCTAAGAGTCAGTTTGTGAGATCTACCCTGGTCAATTGTAAGTGCTATTATTATAAAATGGAACAGTGTAGGAACTCAGCCATGAAGTGGGGAGACTATGGCGAAACTCATAGAGTGGAACTGTTAGCGCTGCACGTATCCTCTATTGCATCACTCACTACAGAGTTCCAAACTTCGTCTGGAAACATCAGCACAAGAAGCATGCTCTGGTAAATGGGTTTCCATAGCTGAGCAGATGCACACAAGCCTAAGATCATTATGGAAAATGATAACCATCAGGTGGAGTGGTGTAAAGCACATTGCCACTGGACTCTGGAGTGAGGAATCATGTAATCTGATGGATGAGTCTAGGTTTGGTAGATGAAATACTGGTTGCATAGTGTCAAGCTTTGTGGAGGCAGGATACAAAGCGAGATTCATACAGACATGGTTTGAGGAGTTTAGTTTGGATGAACTCCACACCAAGGCACAGAGTTCTGGCCTCAACCACACACTGAACACCTGTGGGACATATATGTGTTTGTGTGTGTGTGTGTGTGTGTGTATATATATATATATATATATATATATATATATATATATATATATATATAGTTGTGGTCATAAGTTTGCATACAGTGACATGAATGTCATGGCAATATTTGAGCTTTCAGTAATTTCTTTGAACTGTTCTTTTTCTGTGGCAGAATGATTGTACAGCATACAGCTTTAATTTAAAAAACACTAGAATTTGGTACACAAGTTTTAATTTTCTTGGGGTTTTCTGAAATCAACACAGGGTCAAAATTATACATACAGGGTCAAAAATATACATACAGCACACCTAATATTTGGGTAAAATGTCTCTTCGCAAGATTCAACTTGACGAAATATTTTTGTTTACCATGAACAAGCTTCTGGCAGAATTCTGGTTGGATATTTCACAACTCTTCATGGTAGAATTGGTAGAGTTCTATTAAATTTGTCGGGGGTTTTTTCTTGGCATGGACTTGACTTATAAACACAGGCCATATATTTTCAATAGGGTTGAAGTCAGGACTTGTTTTAAGCTTAATGTTAGCCTGCTTTATCCTCCACAACCAGCTCTGATGCCTGTTTGGGGTTCATTGTCCTGTTGTAACTCCCAAGTCCCAAGTCGTGTTCAAGTTTCTGATGGTTTATGCTGAAGAATTCTGAGGTAGTCCTCCTCCTTCATTATTCCATCCACTTTGTGCAATGAACCAGTTCTACTGACAGCAAAACAGCCCCAGAGGATGATGATCCTACCACCACCACCAGCTGGTACAGTGTCCCTCTGTACATGGTGGTCACTGTGGCCAAACAACTCAATCTTTGTCTCATCTGACTATACAGCTATCCTCCAGAAGGCTTTTTCTTTGTCCATGTGGTCAGCTACAAACTTTAGTTAAGCTTGAAGGTGTCAATTTTGGAGCAGGGGGTTATTTCTTGGATAGCAACCTCTTAGTCCATGGTGATCTGAACTGTAGACAGTGATCCATCAGCTTCCAGTTCATGGCAGGACTGTGCCATGGTTGTTCCCAGGTTGTTCCTGACCATCCAAACCAACTTCATTTCAGCTGAGGGTGTCAGTTTGGTTTTTTTTGAAGCAAAGTGGCTTGGCAAAGTAACTACACCTCACAATAACTTGCATACAATTGTTTGAACTGATCTTGGAATTTGCAGTTGTTTAGAAATTGCTCCAAGAGACATTCCAGAGTTGTGTATATCTGCGATCCTCTTTCTCAGATCTGCACTGAGCTCCTTGGACTTTCCCATTGTATTGTGTGCTGGTCAATCCAATGAGTGCTGTAAACAAACCCTTTTTATGAAGGCACAGAGAAGCTACCAGCTGTAGTCAATCATGATCACTAACAGGAAGTTAAGAAACCTTGGCCTTGGCAAGATAAGAGACATTTTAGAAGTTTCAGCACCTCTGAATTAATAATTAGATTAGATTAATCTAAGTGAGTGTATGTACATTTTTGACACTGTATATATAATTTTGATCCTGTGTTGATTTCAGAAAACCCAAAGAAAATTCAAACTTGTGCACCAAATTCTAATGCTTTTTTTTAAAGATGTATGCCATGACATTCATATCCAAGATAACATTCATGTCAGTGGGTGGCACGGTGGTGTAGTGGTTAGCGCTGTCGCCTCACAGCAAGAAGGTCCTGGGTTCGAGCCCCATGGCCAGCGAGGGCCTTTCTGTGTGGAGTTTGCATGTTCTCCCCGTGTCCGCGTGGGTTTCCTCCGGGTGCTCTGGTTTCCCCACAGTCCAAAGACATGCAGGTTAGGTTAACTGGTGACTCTAAATTGACTGTTGGTGTGAATGTGAGTGTGAATGGTTGTCTGTGTCTATGTGTCAGCCCTGTGATGACCTGGCGACTTGTCCAGGGTGTACCCCGCCTTTCGCCCATAGTCAGCTGGGATAGGCTCCAGCTTGCCTGCGACCCTGTAGAAGGATAAAGCGGCTACAGATAATGAGATGAGATGAGAGACATTCATGTCACTGTATGTAAACTTCTGACCACAACTGTATATATGATTAAATATAGATCAATCAAAAAGGATTTAGAATAGAGAAATGTCCAACTTCTGAAAAGTATGTTCATTTATACACTCAATACTTAGTTGGGGCTCCTTTACCACAAATTTCTGCATCAATGCGGCATGGCATGGTGACGATCAGCCTGTGACACTGCTGAGTTGTTACTGAATCCCAGGTTGCTTTGATAGCAGCCTTCAGCATGTCTGTATTTTTCGGTCTGGTGTTTCTCATCATCCTCTTGGCAACAACCCATAGATTCTCTCTGGGCTTTAGGTCAGGCAAGTTTGGCTGGCCAATCAAGCACAGTAATATCATGGTCAGCAAACCATTTTGATAGCAGTTTTGGCAATGTGGGCAGGTGCTAAATCCTGCTGGAAAAGAAAATCGGCATCACCATAAAGCCTGTCAGCTGATGGAAGCATGAAGTGCTCTAAAATCTCCTGGTAGATGGCTGCGTTGACTTTGGACTTGATAAAACACAGTGGACCAACACCAGCAGATGACATGGCACCCCAAATCATCACAGACTGCGGAAACTTCACACTGGACTTCAAACACCTTGGATTCTGTGCCTCTTCATTCTTCCTCCAGACTCTAGGACCTTGATTTCCAAATGAAATGCAAAATTTACTTTCATCTGAAAAGAGGACTTTGGACCACTGAGCAACAGTCCAGTTCTTTCTCTTTTTAGCCTAGGTAAGACTCTTCTGACGTTGTCTCTGGTTCAGGAGTGGCTTGATATTAAGAATGCAACAGTTGTAGCCCCTTTCCTGACGATGTCCTGTGCATGATGGCTCTTGATGGACTGACACCAGCTTCAGTTCACTCCTTGTGAAGCTCTCCCAAGTTATTGAATCAACTTTTCTCAACAATCCTCTCTAGGCTGCGGTCATCCCTGTTGCTTGTGCACCTTTTCCAGCCAGCCTTTTCAGCAATGATCTTCTGTGGCTTACCTTCTATGTGGAGGGTGTTGATGATTGTCTTCTGTACAACTATCAAGTCAGCAGTCTTCCCCATGAGTGTTGTTGCATGTCCTGACCTAGACCGAGAGATACATGGTATTTATACTGTTTTACTCAAACTTGAAATGAAATGAAATATTCTAATATTTAGAGATTTTTTTTGCACTGTAGGCCATAATTATCAAAATTAAAATAGAAAAATGCTTGAAACATTTTAGTTTACATGTAATGAGTCTCGAATATATTACATTTTCATTTTCTTAAATCACTTTCTTCAATCACCATTCTGTGTAAACTCTAGAGACTGCTGTGTGTGAAAACCCCAGGAGATCAGCAGTTTCTGAAATATTCAAACCAGTCCATCTGGCACCAACACCCATGCTACAGTGAAAGTCACACTTTGAGATCACAGTTTTTCCCAATCTGATGTTTGAAGTGAACATTAACTGAAGCTCTTGATTTGTATGTGCATGATTTTATGCATTATGCTGCTGTCAAGGGATTGGCTGATTAGAGAACTGCATCAAACAGCATATGCATGGGTGTACCTATTAAAGTGGCTGGTGTGTGTGTGTGTGTGTGTGTGTGTGTGTGTGTGTGTGTGTGTGTGAATAAATTTTATATATATTGTAGCGCGGACAATGCGTGGGTGGAGCACAGAGGACGGCAGGACAACGTTTGGAGGTAGTAACTGCGTATTTTATTAATAAACTTTTCAGTTTAGAAGAACTCGCAGCACACAGACACACTCTCAGCCTCCACTCCCGGGTCGCGCTCCCTCTGCTCTCTCTCAGCCTCTTAAAATAGGGAGCGGTTTACTGGGAAAACACACACAAAACACAGGTTAATTACCGTCAGGTGTAGCGAATCTGCCACTCACCTTCCCCGGCTCCACCCTCCTGTCACAGACCGATGCTTGACCACGCCCCCACTGCCACATACCCCCACCGCCCGACTCAGGCCGGGCGCCCGTCCGGCCCGCAGCCGACTCCCCCCCCCCCTTGACGGGAGAGGAAGTCCGCCACGACCATCTGCGCCCCCGGCCTGTGGACCACCTTGAAGTTGAAGGGTTGGAGTGCCAGATACCAACGGGTGATCCGCGCGTTGGCATCCTTCATGCGGTGGAGCCACTGGAGGGGCGCGTGGTCCGAACAGAGGGTGAAAGAGCGCCCCAGCAGGTAGTAACGGAGGGCGAGGACCGCCCACTTGATCGCCAGGCACTCCTTCTCAATGGTGCTGTAGCGCCCCTCACGCACTGACAGCTTGCGGCTGATGTATAGGACTGGGCGGTCCTCCCCCTCCACCTGCTGGGACAAAACGGCCCCCAGCCCTCTGTCCGACGCATCCGTCTGCAACAAAAAAGGGAGAGAGAAGTCAGGGGAGTGTAAGAGTGGCCCCCCACACAGTGCAGCCTTTACCTCAGAGAAAGCCCGCTGGCACTGCTCCGTCCACTGGACCGGATCTGGTGCCCCCTTTTTAGTGAGGTCAGTCAGCGGGCTGGTGACGTCCGAATAATTAGGTATAAACCTACGATAGTAGCCAGCCAGCCCCAGGAACTGTCTCACCCCCTTTTTGGTCTTGGGCCTCGGGCAGGCCGCAATCGCTGCAGTCTTATTAATTTGGGGACGCACCTGCCCGTTGCCCAAGTGGAAGCCCAGATACCGTACTTCCACCCGCCCAATCGCACACTTCTTCGGGTTGGCAGTGAGTCCCGCCCGCCTCAGCGACCTAAGGACGGCCCTCAGGTGTTGCAGGTGCCGCTGCCAGTCATTGCTATAAATGATGATGTCGTCTAGGTACGCGGCCGCATAGGTGGCGTGCGGCCGGAGGACTCGGTCCATCAGCCGCTGAAACGTAGCGGGCGCCCCAAACAGCCCAAACGGAAGTGTGATGAACTGGTGTAAGCCGAACGGTGTGGAAAAGGCCGTTTTCTCTCGGGATAATGGAGTCAAGGGGATCTGCCAATATCCCTTCGTCAAATCCAGTGTCGAGTAAAAGCGAGCCGTGCCTAGTCGATCGAGCAGCTCATCAATACGAGGCATTGGGTATGCGTCGAATTTAGACACCGCGTTGACTTTTCTATAGTCCACACAGAACCGGACCGACCCGTCGGCCTTGGGAACCAAGACCACTGGGCTGCTCCAGTCACTGTGGGACTCCTCGACGATGCCCATTTCGAGCATGGCCTGAAGTTCTTCCCGAACCACCTTTTTTTTGTGTTCGGGTAGTCTATAAGGGCGGCTACGCACTACCACCCCCGGGGGCGTCTCTATGTGGTGTTCTATGAGGTTCGTGCGACCGGGCAGGGGCGAGAACACATCCGAAAACTCGGCCTGCAACTGGGCGACCTCCGCGAGTTGGGTCGGGGAGAGGTGGTCTCCACAGGGGACCGGAGAGGTACGTGATGCCAATGACCCTTTGGGGACCTCCGGCCCCAGCTCCGCCTTCTCAGGAACTACCGACACCAACGCCACGGGGACCTCCTCATTCCAGAGTTTCAGCAGATTGAGGTGGTAGATCTGTAGCGCCCCCTCCCTGTCCGTTCGCCTAACCTCGTAGTCGACGTCCCCGACTCGCCGTGTGACCTCAAAGGGTCCTTGCCACTTGGCGATTAATTTGGAGCTCGATGTGGGCAACAGGACGAGTACCTTCTCTCCCGGAGTGAACTCTCTAAGGCGCGTGCCCTTGTTGTACAGGCGGACTTGCCGTTCCTGGGCCTGCCGCAAATTCTCCTGAGTTAGGTGGGTGAGCGTGTGGAGTTTTGCGCGCAGATCCATAACATACTGAATTTCGTTTTTGCTCTGTGAAGGTCCCTCCTCCCAATTTTCCCGCAGAACATCTAAGATGCCGCGCGGCTTACGCCCGTATAATAATTCAAACGGGGAAAACCCCGTGGAGGCTTGGGGGACCTCTCGCACTGCAAACAACAAGGGTTCGAGCCACTTATCCCAGTTACGTGCGTCCTCACTTACGAATTTTTTAATAATATTCTTGAGGGTGCGATTGAACCGTTCAACTAAACCGTCCGTCTGTGGGTGATAAACGCTGGTGCGGATCGGCTTAATACCTAGTAGCCCATACAGTTCGCTCAGTGTTCGTGACATAAACGAGGTGCCTTGGTCAGTCAGAATCTCTTTCGGGATTCCAACCCGGGAGATGACGTGGAAGAGGGCCTCTGCAATACTGCGTGCTGAGATATTGCGAAGAGGCACCGCTTCCGGGTATCGCGTTGCATAGTCCACCAGGACTAATATAAAGCGGTACCCTCGTGTTGACCGATCTAATGGCCCAACGAGATCCATCCCAATTCTTTCGAACGGGGTCTCGATTAATGGTAGGGGGCGCAAGGGCGCTTTTGGAATGGCCGCTGGATTTACTAACTGGCATTCGCGGCACGCCGTACACCACTTACGGACGTCGCCGCGAATCCCCGGCCAATAGAATCGGGCCATTATCCGGGCGAGTGTCTTATCCTGCCCGAGGTGTCCAGCCATGGGATTAAAGTGGGCCGCCTGGAATACCAATTCCCGGCGGCTCTTTGGAATTAATAACTGGGTGACTCGCTCTTTCGTCTGAGTGTCCTGCGTCACTCGATATAATCTATCCTTCAAAATGGAAAAATAGGGGAAGGACGGGGTGGCGTTCGGCTGGAGCGTTTGACCATCGATTACTCTCACTTGGTCAAACGCGTGTCGCAGAGTCTCGTCTCGCGATTGTTCCAGTGGGAAATCCACGAGGGATTCCCCAATAGAAAGAGGAGGGGCCAGCGGCTCCTCCCCCTGTCGCGGAGGTGACGTAGACGGCTCTGCGACCGCCGCTCCAGCCAAAGCGACACCGGGACCCTCCCCCGTCAACCGGCAGGACCCACTCTTTACTAGGCGTGCCATTAAACCCCGAAATCCCGGCCAATCGGTCCCCAAGATCAAAGAGTGGGTAAGGCGAGGATTAACCGCCGCCTTCACTATAGATTTTTCCCCTCTAAAATATATGTGGACTGACACCAACGGGTAGCTGTGAATATCCCCGTGTACACACAACACCTTCACCCCTTGTGCTCCCCCCAATGCCTCGTCTTGCACCAGGCTTTGGCGGATCGAGGTCTGATTGCAGCCTGAATCCACCAACGCCTGATGTGTAGCCCCTTGTACACTTACCGGTATGCGATACGCTCCGGCCCGATCGAGGGCAGCCTCTGGCGCGTCGGGGATCCGCACCACCGCCCCCACCTCCATCGCTGCACATTGTTGCTGCAGGTGGCCCGGTTCCCCGCAGCGCCAGCAAACCGGCCCGGGCCTCCCCTCTGCAACTGTGTTCTGGGGCTCACTCACCTGAGGGGGGGGAGAGACAGACACAGAAGGGAGAAACGGGAGGGCACCACGGGTGCGGCGGGCCGGCTGGGGTGGGGCCGGCCCCCGCCTCCGTGGTGGGGGAATGGGGCGAGGACGGGACACGGGAGGAGGGGGGGAAGACAGAGAGAGAGGGGGGGAAGACAGAGAGAGAGAAGAGGAGACAGAAGACGATGTCATCCGTTGTCCTGCCGCCGGTACAGCCGCCAGATGATCCTCCGCCAGTCCTACGGCCTGATCCAGCGACGCCGGGCGGTGGCACTGGACCCACTCCGCGGTTCCGGCTGGTAAGCGGGCAACGAACTGTTCCAGCGCCACCTGGTCGATGATTCCCTCGGCGTCGCGATCTTCGGCCCTCAGCCACCGCCAGCAGGCGTCCCGGAGCTGCTGGCCAAACGCGAACGGGCTGCCGGCTTCCTCCATCCGCAGCGCGCGGAAGCGCTGGCGCTGCTGCTCCGGCGTGCGCCCCACGCGCTGGAGGACGGCCCGGCGAAGGTCAGCGTAGGCCAGCCGGCGGTCGGCGGGGAGCTGTAATGCGGCCAGCTGCGCCTCTCCAGTCAGGAGGGGGAGGAGGCGCGCCGCGCGCTGCTCCATCGGCCACCCCGAGGCTTCGGCGACCTGCTCGAACAAGGTGATGAAAGCCTCGGGGTCGTCCTGCGGGCCCATCTTGGTCACAGTGAGGGGAGACGGGCCCGCGGCCGGGGCGCTGGTGGACCCCGCCGACGCGAGGAGCCGCCGGAACGCCTCTCGATCTTCCTGTTGAGCCAGCACCAGGGCTTCGAAGCGGCGCTCCTGCTCCGTTCGGAGCGTGACGAGTGCCTGGTGCTGGCTCTGCTGAGCCGTGGCGAGGGCGTGGACCAAGTCCGCGAACGGGGAGGATTCCATGGAGCTGTAGCACTGGTGCTCCACCTTTTCCCGGGTTTCGGCACCACTGTAGCGCGGACAATGCGTGGGTGGAGCACAGAGGACGGCAGGACAACGTTTGGAGGTAGTAACTGCGTATTTTATTAATAAACTTTTCAGTTTAGAAGAACTCGCAGCACACAGACACACTCTCAGCCTCCACTCCCGGGTCGCGCTCCCTCTGCTCTCTCTCAGCCTCTTAAAATAGGGAGCGGTTTACTGGGAAAACACACACAAAACACAGGTTAATTACCGTCAGGTGTAGCGAATCTGCCACTCACCTTCCCCGGCTCCACCCTCCTGTCACAGACCGATGCTTGACCACGCCCCCACTGCCACATATATATATATATATATATATATATATATATATATATATATATATATATATATAGTGGGGCAAAAAAGTATTTAGTCAGCCACCAATTGTGCAAGTTCTCCCACTTAAAAAGATGAGAGAGGCCTGTAATTTTCATCATAGGTACACTTCAACTATGAGAGACAGAATGGGGGGAAAGAATCCAGGAGATCACATTGTAGGATTTTTAATGAATTAATTGGTAAATTCCTCGGTAAAATAAGTATTTGGTCACCTACAAACAAGCAAGATTTCTGGCTCTCACAGACCTGTAACTTCTTCTTTAAGAGGCTCCTCTGTCTTCCACTCATTACCTGTATTAATGGCACCTGTTTGAACTCGTTATCAGTATAAAATACACCTGTCCACAACCTCAAACAGTCACACTCCAAACTCCACTATGGCCAAGACCAAAGAACTGTCAAAGGACACTAGAAACAAAATTGTAGACCTGCACCAGGCTGGGAAGACTGAATCTGCAATAGGTAAGCAGCTTGGTGTGAAGAAATCAACTGTGGGAGCAATTATTAGAAAATGGAAGACATACAAGACCACTGATAATCTCCCTCGATCTGGGGCTCCATGCAAGATCTCACCCCGTGGGGTCAAAATGATCACAAGAACGGTGAGCAAAAATCCCAGAACCACACGGGGGGACCTAGTGAATGACCTGCAGAGAGCTGGGACCAAAGTAACAAAGGCTATCATCAGTAACACACTACGCCGCCAGGGACTCAAATCCTGCAGTGTCAGACGTGTCCCCCTGCTTAAGCCAGTACATGTCCAGGCCCGTCTGAAGTTTGCTAGAGAGCATTTGGATGATCCAGAAGAGGATTGGGAGAATGTCATATGGTCAGATGAAACCAAAATAGAACTTTTTGGTAAAAACTCAACTTGTCGTGTTTGGAGGAGAAAGAATGTTGAGTTGCATCCAAAGAACACCATACCTACTGTGAAGCATGGGGGTGGAAACATCATGCTTTGGGGCTGTTTTTCTGCAAAGGGACTAGGACGACTGATCCATGTAAAGGAAAGAATGAATGGGGCCATGTATCGTGAGATTTTGAGTGAAAACCTCCTTCCATCAGCAACGGCATTGAAGATGAAACGTGGCTGGGTCTTTCAGCATGACAATGATCCCAAACACACCGCTCGGGCAACGAAGGAGTGGCTTCGTAAGAAGCATTTCAAGGTCCTGGAGTGGCCTAGCTAGTCTCCAGATCTCAACCCCATAGAAAATCTTTGGAGAGAGTTGAAAGTCCGTGTTGCCCAGCGACAGCCCCAAAACATCACTGCTCTAGAGGAGATCTGCATGGAGGAATGGGCCAAAATACCAGCAACAGTGTGCGAAAACCTTGTGAAGACTTACAGAAAATGTTTGACCTCTGTCATTGCCAACAAAGGGTATATAACAAAGTATTGAGATGAACTTTTGTTATTGACCAAATACTTATTTTCCACCATAATTTGCAAATAAATTCTTTAAAAATCAGACAGTGATTTTCTGGATTTTTTTTCTCATTTTGTCTCTCATAGTTGAGGTATACCTATGATGAAAATTACAGGCCTCTCTCATCTTTTTAAGTGGGAGAACTTGCACAATTGGTGACTGACTAAATACTTTTTTGCCCCACTGTGTGTGTGTGTGTGTGTGTGTGTGTGTGTGTGTGTGTATATATATATATATATATATATATATATATATATATATATATATATATAAAATTTCATTCAGATTTTTCTGTATTGTGACTCTTTTCTACATTGTGGAACAAAACTGAAGACATCAAAACTATGAAATAACATATGGAACATATATGGAATTATGTGGTAAGCAAAAAAGTGTTAAAATATTCATATATGTTTCATATTTTCGATTGTTCAAAGTCGCCAGTGTTTACCTTGATGACGCTTTGTACACTATTGACATTATCTTAACCAGCTTCACCAGGAATGATTTTCAATTAACAGGTGCCTCATCAAAAGTTAATTAGTGCAATTTCTTGCCTTCTTAATGCATTTGAGACCAAACAGTAAACAGTAAATAATAAAAATACAGTAAACAGCCCGATTCACCAACTGAAGTAATCCATATTATGGCAAGAAGTGCTCAACTAAGTACAGAGAAACAACATCCATTATTACTTTAATACAAGAAGTGACACTTAATTCATAAAAATAAAGAAAAAACATTCAGTGTGTCCAAACACCTGCGTACCCAAACTTTAAACTGGCACACTATATAAATTCAAATTTTGAAACAGAAAACAGAGCTTTTAAAGACAGCTTTACACACACACACACACACACACACACAGTCAAAAGTTTGGACACCCCTGAATTCAATTTTTTTTCTTTTCTTGAAATATACAGATGTAAATATTAGCTGCAAAACATTTCTTGGCTGACTACATTTGTAAATTGTATATACATTTTTTGTTCCTGTAACCTGCATATGAATTTGTTTTACTCATCCATTCAGCAGAAAAGGCTCTAAGTGTAATTAGCATTTCCTGCAAAAATTCTTAAATGCTCGGTCATAATTCACACAAATGATATCATGAAAATATTTAATTTCTTTTACACTACTGTTCAAAAGTTTGGGGTCACTTTGAAATGTCCTTATTTTTGAAAGAAAAGCACTGTTCTTTTCAATGAAGATCACTTTAAACTAATCAGAAATCCACTCTATACATTGCTAATGTGGTAAATGACTATTCTAGCTGCAAATGTCTGGTTTTTGGTGCAATATCTCCATAGGTGTATAGAGGCCCATTTCCAGCAACTCTCACTCCAGTGTTCTAATGGTACAATGTGTTTGCTCATTGCCTCAGAAGGCTAATGGATGATTAGAAAACCCTTGTACAATCATGTTAGCACAGCTGAAAACAGTTGAGCTCTTTAGAGAAGCTATAAAACTGACCTTCCTTTGAGCAGATTGAGTTTCTGGAGCATCACATTTGTGGGGTCGATTAAATGCTCAAAATGGCCAGAAAAATGTCTTGACTATATTTTCTATTCATTTTACAACTTGTGGTGGTAAATAAAAGTGACTTTTCATGGAAAACACAAAATTGTCTGGGTGACCCCAAACTTTTGAACGGTAGTGTATGCATGCAATGGAAGTTCCCTTAAAAGTATACAATAGACTTACTCTGTTAAGAATAGGATTGCCTTTCCTAATCTCAAAGGTCCTTGAAAACATTTACATAAAAGACACCAACTCGTTTCAGGAAATCTCAGCTCTAGCCAACAGTTCACATCTTTTGTTTTTATCAAAAATATATTAGGAAATTAATTTACTGTCTAACAAGCAACTTTAGGAGATGAAAGTAATTTGTGGGGAAAAAAAATAAGACATCAGTTGAACTTGTTTAACAGAGTTGCTTGTAACTCATTCATTCAAGCAATTTGTGCAGCTTTGGAAAGCCCCATGATCAGTACAGTGATAATTATTGTAGCCTCCTTCAGTGTTAGATAAGATTTTTCCCATGTGCCACTTAGGAACTGGAATAAAAGCGATGCAACATGATGATCTATTTTATGATTGGGATTGTGAAGTTAGCAATAGTGAAGGGCAATTCACAAACAATGAACACTTTTTGAGCTGCATGTTTCTGTAGGAACATAACGGCAGGTTAAATCACTTCGCAAGCATAATCAAATGGAAATGTTGCTTGTTTTTTTCCATTTCCACATTAAGTTTCATAATCTTTCATCGTCTAGTTTATATGTGCATATGGCATATGTATTTGTCACAACTAAAATGGTTTTGATTTTTAAATGAATGATCTTTGAATGATTTTTAAATTGCAGTCTGGATCACCATTATCACATAAATGAAAGTCATTTCAGAACTATAAAACCAATATAAATGTGGCTTGCTGTAGAGATTTGTTGCTCGTGTTACAGCTTACACAGTTATAGATGCTGCTCTGAATGATAGAAAGAAGCAAATCACTTGAAGGTGTCAGTGTAAAATATTGTATTACTAAACTGAGTTGCAAAGATTAACTGGCAACTCGACAGACAAGTGGAGTGTCCATACATGTATCTATATAGACATGGAAAAAGAAAGTGCACCATCCTTCAATTCTGTTTTTATTTATCAACTTACCAACTTCTATAACCAAGCAAATAACCTCATAACAAAAACAACAGATTTCAATATGTGGTCATCTTTTTTCCAAAAAATAAATCAACATTCAGAAACCAGGTGTGAAAAAAATAACTACGCCCTATAATTAAGTAACATAGAGAACAACCTTGAAGCAAATGTTTTCTGTCGGGGTTTATCAGTCTTTCACATTGTTTTGGCCCACTCTTCTTGACAACATTGCTTCAGATTATGGATGTTTGAGGGCAGTCGTTTATGCCCAGCTCTCTGGAGAACTCATCACAGTATCTCAGTGGGGTTGAGGTCTGCACTTTGACTTGGCCATTCCAATACCTTGAATTATTATTTTTTTTAAAAGCCATTCAAATGTCGATTTGCTGGTGTGCTTGGGATCATTGGCCTGTTGCATGACCCAATTTCAGCCCAGCTGAAGCTGCTGGACAGAGGAACTCATGTTTAGCTCAAGAATATTCTGGTATAAAGTGGAGTTCATTGTTGACAAGCCCTCATCATCACCCCTCCACCACCATGCTTTACAGTTGGAATGAAGTGTTTGCGTGATATGCTGTGTTTGGTTTTCATTAAACATGACCATGCACGATGACCGAACATGACCTTCGTCTCATCAGTCTAAAGGATGTGTCAGAACTTTTGTTGTTTGTTCAGATGCAATTTTGCAAAAAATTGCATTACATAACAAGCACTGAGCAGATGCTCTTATCCAGAGCAACATAAAACATACCCAGAGCAGCCTGGGTGCCTTGCTTAAGGACACATCAGCCTTTCCTGCTGGTCCAGGGAATCAAACCAGTGACCTTTTGGTCCCAAAGCTGCTTCTCTAACCGTGAGGCCATGGCTTCTCCCTAAACCTCACTCATGCTGCCATATTTTTTGGAGAAAAGGGGTCTTTTCCTAGCCACCCTTCCTTGAAAGCCAGACTTTTTTGGTCTTTTTCTGATAGTGCTGTCATGAACAAACATTTAATGTGCTCACAGAGGACTGTAGGTCACATGATGTAGCTCTTGGGGTTTTTCTTTAGCTCTCTGAGCATTAAAAAGTCGAACCTTGGACTGAATTTGCCAGGACACCTACTCCTGGAAAGATTGGTAACGGTTTTGAAGGCTTTCCATCTGTAAACATGCCTTCTCACTGGAGAATGTGAATTAAAAAGTTTTTGAGATGGCTGTGCAGCAACAATTGCTTCTCTGAGATCATGACTAACTGCTAAACTGCCAAAAATTTTGCTTATATAGAGGTAGTCACACTGGATGATTAGCTAATAGTGTGTATTTCATTAGTAACACATGGCTGCTAATTACTTAATGATTGTGGAACTAAATAGGGTGTTCTTATTTGTTCCCACCTCATTTCTGAATGTTGGTTTACATTTTGGGGAAAATGGCTATATACCAGGACCACCCAATTGTTATTTAGGTGCTGATGAATAAAAACATAGACCCGAAGGAGGGTGTACTTTCTTTTTCCCATGACTGTATCGATACAGGAAGGTAGGGATGCCATCTAGTGGCCTTTTATTACACTTCTCTTTAACCTTTAGAAACAAGCCAGACATTAATGCCAAGCATATACATATACAGTGGTGCTTGAAAGTTTGTGAACCCTTTAGAATTTTCTATATTTCTGCATAAATATGACCTAAAACAACATCAGATTTTCACACAAGTCCTAAAAGTAGATAAAGAGAACCCAGTTAAACAAATGAGACAAGAATATTATACTTGGTCATTTATTTATTGAGGAAAATGATCCAATATTACATATCTGTGAGTGGCAAAAGTATGTGAACCTTAAGGATTAACAGTTAATTTGAAGGTGAAATTAGAGTCAGGTGTTTTCAATCAATGGGATGACAATCAGGTGTGAGTGGACACCCTGTTTTATTTAAAGAACAGGGATCTATCAAAGTCTGATCTTCACAACACATGTTTGTGGAAGTGTATCATGGCACAAACAAAGGAGATTTCTGAGGACCTCAGAAAAAGCGTTGTTGATGCTCATCAGGCTGGAAAAGGTTACAAAACCATCTCTAAAGAGTTTGGACTCCACCAATCCACAGTCAGACAGATTGTGTACAAATGGAGGAAATTCAAGACCAATATTACCCTCCCCAGGAGTGGTCGACCAACAAAGATCACTCCAAGAGCAAGGCGTGTAATAGTCGGCGAGGTCACAAAGAACCCCAGGGTAACTTCTAAGCAACTAAAGGCCTCTCTCACATTGGCTAATGTTAATGTTCATGAGTCCACCATCAGGAAAACACTGAACAACAATGGTGTGCATGACAGGGTTGCAAGGAGAAAGCCACTGCTCTCCAAAAAGAACATTGCTGCTTGTCTGCAGTTTGCTAAAGATCACGTGGACAAGCCAGAAGGCTATTGGAAAAATTTTTTGTGGAAGGATGAGACCAAAATAGAACTTTTTGGTTTAAATGAGAAGCGTTATGTTTGGAGAAAGGAAAACACTGCATTCCAGCATAAGAACCTTATCCCTTCTGTGAAACATGGTGGTGGTAGTATCATGGTTTGGGCCTGTTTTGCTGCATCTGGGCCAGGATGGCTTGCCATCATTGATGGAACAATGAATTCTGAATTATACCAGCGAATTCTAAAGGAAAATGTCAGGACATCTGTCCATGAACTGAATCTCAAGAGAAGGTGGGTCATGCAGCAAGACAACGACCTTAAGTACACAAGTCGTTCTACCAAAGAATGGTTAAAGAAGAATAAAGTTAATGTTTTGGAATGGCCAAGTCAAAGTCCTGACCTTAATCCAATCGAAATGTTGTGGAAGGACCTGAAGCGAGCAGTTCATGTGAGGAAACCCACCAACATCCCAGAGTTGAAGCTGTTCTGTATGGAGGAACGGGCTAAAGTTCCTCCAAGCCGGTGTGCAAGACTGATCAACAGTTACCGGAAACGTTTAGTTGCAGTTATTGCTGCACAAGGGGGTCACACCAGATACTGAAAGCAAAGGTTCACATACTTTTGCCACTCACAGATATGTAATTTTGGATCATTTTCCTCAATAAATAAATGACCCAATCTAATATTTTTGTCTCATTTGTTTAACTGGGTTCTCTTCATCTACTTTTAGGACTTGTGTGAAAATCTGATGATATTTTAGGTCATATTTATGCAGAAATATAGAAAATGTTAAAGGGTTCACAAACTTTCAGACACCACTGTATATGATGGTGAGGATATGCTGAAGCAAATTTCAGCCCATACTCACAGATGAGTATATTTCTTACAGCTTCCAAAATTCCAAACGTATTTTATCTGATTCAGTCACTTGCTCCCAAGGTCAGTAGTGAGATAAAATATATACTAGTGCATCGCAAAAAATTAGAATATTTTGAATAAGTTTTTTTTTTTGCAATTTAATTAAAAAAGGTAAACTTTCATATATTCTATATTCATTAAATGTAAAGTGAAATATTTCAAGCCTTTTTTATTTTAATTTTGATGATCCTTGGCACGGTGGTGTAGTGGTTAGCGCTGTCACCTCACAGCAAGAAGTTCCGGGTTCGAGTCCTGTGGCCGGCGAGGGCCTTTCTGTGCGGAGTTTGCATGTTCTCCCCGTGTCCGCGTGGGTTTCCTCCGGGTGCTCCAGTTTCCCCCACAGTCCAAAGACATGCAGGTTAGGTTAACTGGTGACCGTAGGTGTGAATATGAGTGTGAATGGTTGTCTGTGTCTATGTGTCAGCCCTGTGATGACCTGGCGACTTGTCCAGGGTGTACCCCGCCTTTCGCCTGTAGTCAGCTGGGATAGGCTCCAGCTTGCCTGCGACCCTGTAGAACAGGATAAAGCGGCTAGAGATAATGAGATGAGATGATCCTGGCATATAGCTCAGGTGGTGTAGTGGTTAGCACTGTCACCTCATAGCAAGAAGGTTCTGGGTTTGAGCCCAATGGCCAACGAGGGTCTTTTTTGTATGGAGTTTGCATGTTGTGGGTGTGGGGTTCCCCCAAAGACATGCATGTTATGCTAATTGGTGGCTCTAAATTGACTGTAGATGTGAGTGTGGATGGTTGTTTGTCTCTATATGTCAGCTCTGTGATGACCTGGTGACTTGTCTAGGGTGTACCCCGCCTCTTGCCCAGAGTCAGCTGGGAGAGGCTCCAGCTTACCTTCTACCCTGTACAGGATAAGCGGCTACTGATGGATGGGCTGATAACTCGTGAAAATCAGAAATCCAGTATCTCAAAATATTACAATATTTCATTTAGGGTTTGAGTAAAACAGTATAAATACTGTTATCTCTTGGTCTAATTCAGTTGGGACAGGGGCACGTTTATCACTCTGTTGTATCACCTCTATTTTTAACAACACTCTGCAAATGTTTGGGATTTATGGAGACCAACTGCTGTAGTTTTGAAAGAGAAATGTTGTCCCATTCTTGCCTGATGTACAATTTCATTTGCTCAACATTTCAGTCTTCCTTGTCGTATTTTGCGCTTCATAATGCAACAAGTGTTTTAAATGGGAGACGGGTCTGGACTGGAGGCAGGCCAGCTTAGCACCCGGACTCTTTTACTACAGAGCATTAAAAAACCAAACAATTAAAATTTCTCAGTTTCAACATTTGATATGTTGTCTTTTTTCCTATTTTCAATGAAATATAGGGTTTCCATGATTTGCAAATCTTCACATTGTTTTTATGTTTTGCACAGTGTCTCAACTTTTTTGAAATTGGGGTTGTGTGTGTGTGTATATATATATATATATGCATATGCCAAATGTGTTAATTGTCATTGAGGCAGGACTCTGTGCCTTGGTGTGGAGTTATTATCTTTACTTATCGTAAAGATAAGGATTTTTTTTTTGCCTTCTGTGAACACCTATATGCTGTGTCTTTAAAACTGTTTCAGTGTGTGAAAACTGTATATTTTGATTTAAGAACAAAAATACTATTTTTCACCCACTCAGTTCTAACAAGTGAAGGCTCTTTTCAGGTTTCGTTGAGAGCAAGATGAAGATAAGATTTGATTGTAACAATTAAAAGGTCCCATCTCTGTCTCCTCTCCACTGGGGATATTATTAAAGATTTTATTTCTGGGCGGCGCGGTGGTGTAGTGGTTAGCGCCGTCGCCTCATAGCAAGATGGTCCAGGTTCGTGGCTGGCGAGGGCCTTTCTGTGCGGAGTTTGCATGTTCTGTTCGCGTGGGTTTCCTCCAGTTTCCCCCACAGTCCAAAGGCATGCAGACTAGGTTAACTGGTGACTCTAAATTGACCGTAGGTGTGAATGTGAGTGTGAATGGTTGTCTGTGTCTATGTGTCAGCCCTGTGATGACCTGGCGACTTGTCCAGGGTGTACCCCGCCTTTCGCCCGTAGTCAGCTGGGATAGGCTCCAGCTTGCCTGCGACCCTGTAGAACAGGATAAAGCGGCTACAGATAATGAGATGAGATTTTATTTCTTATCCTGTTTTTTCCCTCCCACATTTAAATGAGTACCAATAAATACTCACTAGCAACTTTATAAGGAAGGCCTGCTCAGTTACTCAACTGTCCAGTCTGGGAGAGTCTGCACTCATTGTCCTCTCAGATTCCTGTTCTTGGCTAACAGGAGTGGAACCTGATGTGGTCTTCTGCTGTTGTAGCTCATCAACCTCAAAGTGTGACATGCTGTGCATTCTGTGATACTTGTTAGATTATGAAGTAAATTTTCTGTTTCCCCTTCAATAAAGAATTGTAAGCAGGAACCAAAACTTAATGAGAGACAGACAGACAGATTTTACTGAAGACGCTTCATGAATAAATGAGCGAGCTGCTGCAAGAGGCAGCCAACTCCAGCAGTGCCAACCGTGCACTTATCTTAGGTATATTTTTTTATTTATTCTAATTTAGTGGTTATCTTAGGTATATTTCTTTCTTTCTTCTTTTTTAACGTATATATATATATATATATATATATATATATATATATATATATATATATATATACACATACATACTGTATGTAATTATTATTTTTTTACTTGTGTGGCTTGATATGTCCTCTTCTGTGATAAAGGTCTTCTTATTTTATCTTATGAATATACACCGGTGTTGTCCGAGACACTCTCTCTGCCCGAGCCACACACTCTGTATGCCCAAAAAACAACACTTTCACTCACTCTCACAACAAAAAGCTCTTTCTCAAAACATTTAATCCATAACACAGATTAAGGATGTTACTGTGGGTACACACACATACCGTTTTTCTCCATCAGGCAGAGGACTACACATATTCTGAAATAACAAGAATTTTAAGAAGCCCTTAACCATTCTTCACTCCCCCATTTTTATTAATTAAGTAATTAATGTTCAAAACAAAAACAAAAGAATGGGTATATCAGTGGTGACACACACATACACACATTTTATATATAAAACAATTATTCCATGAAATTGAGTTGTACATGAGCTTATAGCTAACGAGGTGCGCCATGCTGAGTTGGCTATAAGCCATGTACGATGAGATTGAGTGGAATAACTCCTTTATTCTATCCACATTTACTGGATTTTGAGAAACAGAGCATTTTTACCTCACCTGGGACGGAGTCCACCAGGGGGCAAGGTATTATTTTCAGTGGGGTTTCTTTGTTTGCAATATTCCAGGAAAACAGCTGGACCAATCTTCATGAAACTTTCAGGATAGATGGGCATTGGTCTCAAATAGAATCTCCAACATTTTGATGGTCATTGGGTCAAGGTCACCAAAAAGGTCAAAATCTTTTTTTTTGTGATATCTTCCTTCGTATTCATCAGAGCAGAGCTCAGCCAGTGCAAGCGGAGCCCCATAGGCAGAGAGTGTGGATACAGAAAGAAACCCATCGAGTTGTTTTCTGATGGTTTCAGTCCTGTGCGTGCCTCCACCATACCAGTGTTATTGTAATTGCCAGCCATACACACCGCCTAGGCACGGTGGTGTAGTGGTTAGCGCTGTCGCCTCACAGCAAGAAGGTCCGGGTTCGAGCCCCGTGGCCGGCGAGGGCCTTTCTGTGTGGAGTTTGCATGTTCTCCCCGTGTCCGCGTGGGTTTCCTCCGGGTGCTCCGGTTTCCCCCACAGTCCAAAGACATGCAGGTTAGGTTAACTGGTGACTCTAAATTGACCGTAGGTGTGAATGTGAGTGTGAATGGTTGTCTATGTGTCAGCCCTGTGATGACCTGGCGACTTGTCCAGGGTGTACACCACCTTTCACCCGTAGTCAGCTGGGATAGGTTCCAGCTTGCCTGCGACCCTGTAGGACAGGATAAAGCGGCTAGAGATAATGAGATGAGATGAGACACACCACTTAGTGGCCAGTGTTAGTAATAGCCAGTCATACACACTGCCTAGTGGCCAGTGTTAGTAATTGCCAGTCATACACACTGCCGAGTGGCCAGTGTTAGTAGAGAGAGAGGAAGGACAGTGTAAGAAGGGGAGATACCGCAGGTCATTCATACAGGCTGCTGTCAGACTGTATAACACCCACAACTTGTAACATAGCACCAATAACCTGTTTGTCGTTATATTTGCACTACTTCACCACTACTACCTCTGCCATCTCTCATTGATGCAATTATTATGTGCAATAATATAGGCCTTAAACTATTTTCATGCATACTTATATTTATATATTATATTTATATATATATATAAATATTATTTATGTATATACGTGTGTATATATACAGAGTCTACCTGTAATGTGCAATTTTTCCAAGCCTCTCAATAAGGCAATTTTTTTCTATACTTTTTCACGGTAGATGATGCAAATAGCCCTTTGTATTTAATCCTTCGTTTGTCTAATTTTTATTTCAGTTTTGTTATCTGTTTGACTTTTTCTTACTACTGTAACGTGAGTTTCCCCATGTGGGATGAATAAAGTGAATCTAATC
Organism: Neoarius graeffei; assembly: GCF_027579695.1. Taxonomy (NCBI): domain Eukaryota; kingdom Metazoa; phylum Chordata; class Actinopteri; order Siluriformes; family Ariidae; genus Neoarius; species Neoarius graeffei. The sequence goes on along the minus strand of NC_083570.1, from coordinate 86,816,369 downwards.
TAATCTAATCTAATCTAATCTAATCTAATCTAATCTAATCTAATCTAATCTAATCTAATTGCCAGTCCTAAACACCGCCTAGTGGCCAGTGTTAGTAATTGCCAGCCATACACACCGCCTAGTGGCCAGTGTTAGTAATTGCCAGCCATACACACCGCCTAGTGGCCAGTGTTAATAATTGCCAGCCAAACGCACCGCCTAGTGGCCAGTGTTAGTAATTGCCAGTCATACGCACCACCTAGTGGCCAGTGTTAGTAATTGCCAGTCCTAAACACCGCCTAGTGGCCAGTGTTAGTAATTGCCAGCCATACGCACCACCTAGTGGCCAGTGTTAGTAATTGCCAGTCATACGCACCACCTAGTGGCCAGTGTTAGTAATTGCCAGTCCTAAACACCACCTAGTGGCCAGTGTTAGTAATTAACAGCCATACACACCGCCTAGTGGCCAGTTTTAGTAATTGCCAGTCATACACACCGCCTAGTGGCCAGTGTTAGTAATTGCCAGTCATACGCACCGCCTAGTGGCCAGTGTTAGTAATTGCCAGCCATACGCACCGCCTAGTGGCCAGTGTTAGTAATTGCCAGCCATACTCACCGCCTAGTGGCCAGTGTTAGTAATTGCCAGTCCTAAACACCGCCTAGTGGCCAGTGTTAGTAATTACCAGCCAAATACACCGCCTAGTGGCCAGTGTTAATAATTGCCAGTCCTAAACACCGCCTAGTGGCCAGTGTTAGTAATTGCCAGCCATACACACCGCCTAGTGGCCAGTGTTAGTAATTGCCAGTCCTAAACACCGCCTAGTGGCCAGTGTTAGTAATTACCAGCCATATACACCGCCTAGTGGCCAGTGTTAATAATTGCCAGTCCTAAACACTGCCGAGTGGCCAGTGTTAGTAATTGCCAGCCATACACACCGCCTAGTGGCCAGTTTTAGTAATTGCCAGTCATACGCACTGCCTAGTGGCCAGTGTTAGTAATTGCCAGTCATACACACCGCCTAGTGGCCAGTGTTAATAATTGCCAGTCCTAAACACCGCCTAGTGGCCAGTGTTAGTAATTGCCAGCCATACGCACCGCCTAGTGGCCAGTGTTAGTAATTGCCAGCCATACGCACCGCCTAGTGGCCAGTGTTAGTAATTGCCAGTCCTAAACACCACCTAGTGGCCAGTGTTAGTAATTGCCAGTCATACGCACCGCCTAGTGGCCAGTGTTAGTAATTGCCAGTCCTAAACACCACCTAGTGGCCAGTGTTAGTAATTAACAGCCATACACACCGCCTAGTGGCCAGTTTTAGTAATTGCCAGTCATACGCACCGCCTGGTGGCCAGTGTTAGTAATTGCCAGCCAAACGCACCGCCTAGTGGCCAGTGTTAGTAATTGCCAGTCATACGCACCGCCTAGTGGCCAGTTTTAGTAATTGCCAGCCATACGCACCACCTAGTGGCCAGTGTTAGTAATTGCCAGTCATACGCACCGCCTAGTGGCCAGTGTTAGTAATTGCCAGTCATACGCACCGCCTAGTGGCCAGTGTTAGTAATTGCCAGCCATACGCACCACCTAGTGGCCAGTGTTAGTAATTGCCAGCCAAACGCACCGCCTAGTGGCCAGTGTTAGTAATTGCCAGTCATACGCACCGCCTAGTGGCCAGTTTTAGTAATTGCCAGCCATACGCACCGCCTAGTGGCCAGTGTTAGTAATTGCCAGCCATACGCACCGCCTAGTGGCCAGTGTTAGTAATTGCCAGTCATACGCACCGCCTAGTGGCCAGTGTTAGTAATTGCCAGTCATACGCACCGCCTAGTGGCCAGTGTTAGTAATTGCCAGCCATACGCACCGCCTAGTGGCCAGTGTTAGTAATTGCCAGTCCTAAACACCACCTAGTGGCCAGTGTTAGTAATTACCAGCCATATACACCGCCTAGTGGCCAGTGTTAATAATTGCCAGTCCTAAACACCGCCTAGTGGCCAGTGTTAGTAATTGCCAGCCATACACACCACCTAGTGGCCAGTGTTAATAATTGCCAGTCCTAAACACCGCCGAGTGGCCAGTGTTAGTAATTGCCAGCCATACGCACCGCCTAGTGGCCAGTTTTAGTAATTGCCAATCATACGCACCGCCTAGTGGCCAGTGTTAGTAATTGCCAATCATACGCACCGCCTAGTGGCCAGTTTTAGTAATTGCCAGCCATACGCACCACCTAGTGGCCAGTGTTAGTAATTACCAGCCATACGCACCGCCTAGTGGCCAGTGTTAGTAATTGCCAGTCATACGCACCGCCTAGTGGCCAGTGTTACTAATTGCCAGCCATACGCACCACCTAGTGGCCAGTGTTAGTAATTGCCAGCCATACGCACCGCCTAGTGGCCAGTGTTAGTAATTGCCAGCCATACGCACCGCCTAGTGGCCAGTGTTAGTAATTGCCAGCCATACACACCGCCTAGTGGCCAGTGTTAATAATTGCCAGTCCTAAACACCGCCGAGTGGCCAGTGTTAGTAATTGCCAGCCATACACACCGCCTAGTGGCCAGTTTTAGTAATTGCCAGTCATACGCACCGCCTAGTGGCCAGTGTTAGTAATTGCCAGTCATACGCACCGCCTAGTGGCCAGTTTTAGTAATTGCCAGCCATACGCACCACCTAGTGGCCAGTGTTAGTAATTACCAGCCATACGCACCGCCTAGTGGCCAGTGTTAGTAATTGCCAGTCATACGCACCACCTAGTGGCCAGTGTTAGTAATTGCCAGCCATACACACCGCCTAGTGGCCAGTGTTAGTAATTGCCAGCCATACGCACCGCCTAGTGGCCAGTGTTAGTAATTGCCAGCCATACGCACCACCTAGTGGCCAGTGTTAGTAATTACCAGCCATACACACCGCCTAGTGGCCAGTGTTAGTAATTGCCAGTCCTAAACACCGCCTAGTGGCCAGTGTTAGTAATTACCAGCCATATACACCGCCTAGTGGCCAGTGTTAGTAATTGCCAGTCCTAAACACCGCCTAGTGGCCAGTGTTAGTAATTGCCAGCCATACACACCGCCTAGTGGCCAGTGTTAATAATTGCCAGTCCTAAACACCGCCGAGTGGCCAGTGTTAGTAATTGCCAGCCATACACACCGCCTAGTGGCCAGTTTTAGTAATTGCCAGTCATACGCACCGCCTAGTGGCCAGTGTTAGTAATTGCCAGCCATACACACCGCCTAGTGGCCAGTGTTAGTAATTGCCAGCCATACTCACCGCCTAGTGGCCAGTGTTAATAATTACCAGCCATATACACCGCCTAGTGGCCAGTGTTAATAATTACCAGTCCTAAACACCGCCTAGTGGCCAGTGTTAGTAATTGCCAGCCATACACACCGCCTAGTGGCCAGTGTTAGTAATTGCCAGCCATACGCACCGCCTAGTGGCCAGTGTTAGTAATTGCCAGTCATACGCACCGCCTAGTGGCCAGTATTAGCAATTGCCAGCCATACGCACCGCCTAGTGGCCAGTGTTAGTAATTGCCAGCCATACGCACCGCCTAGTGGCCAGTGTTAGTAATTGCCAGTCATACGCATCGCCTAGTGGCCAGTGTTAGTAATTGCCAGCCATACACACCGCCTAGTGGCCAGTGTTAGTAATTGCCAGCCATACACACCGCCTAGTGGCCAGTGTTAGTAATTGCCAGTCCTAAACACCGCCTAGTGGCCAGTGTTAGTAATTACCAGTCATACACCAGTGCTCGCTGGTAAAGAAATAAAACAAAAGAGGCTGGCTATGATATAAGAAAATTCGACAACCCAGAAACAGATGGGGGCTCTGCTTTTAGGCAGTGCCTAAATCTATATATTATTTACTTCAAACCAATTCCAAAATGATGTTCTTTCAATTCTGCTTCCATTGATATGCTACATGATGGGGTATCTCTCATAGTTTTCTTTCAAACTTTCATTTGTTTGCTTGTGTGTGTGTGTCTGTCTTTTAACAATCTAACGTCTAGACAGTTGCACCGATTGACTTCAAATTTTCAAGGTAGGTGGGGAATGGTCCGTAGATTACTTGAATAAATTTTGAGGGTAATCAGGTCAAGGTCACTGGAAAGGTCAACCTTTCAGTCAAAATAACATTTTCCATTATACCTCAAAAATGGTTGCTGATAGACAGTTGTTTACTATTATGAGCATATAGGAACTCCCATATCGCCTTTCATTTGGCATCATGATCTTTGACCTTGAAAGGTCAAACTCAAGGTCATGGATTTTCAGAGGGCTGTAACTTGAAAACGGTTGATGGTAGACAGATATTTACAATTATCCGCTTATAGGAAGTGTCATATGGGCTTTCATTTGATACCATGACCTTTGACCTTGAATGACTTTGAAATGTCAAACTCAAGGTCATGGATTTTCATAGGACTATAACCTGACAGCTGATGATTGAGAAATATTACCATTATCAACATATAGGTATAAAATAAGCTCTGCCGGGCAAGGTTTGTTTTGCCTGGCAACAGTTATTTTTATTTTTTGTAAATTCGATAAATAAAAACTTTATACAAAACGTCCGACAAAATCATTTCTGCTTAACAAACCGGCGAAATGACAGGAGCAATTTGTGAAAAATGTTATAATTCTTACAAAATTAAAAAAAGATGCGTTCTTTCTATCAAATACTTTCATTCTATATTTTGTTGCGTTTTTTGTATTTTTTGGGGTTTTGTTTTCGAGTAGAGTTTTTATTTCATCCTCAGTTTGTTCAGCAACACACACTGCCATTTTGTTTTTCTCTACTCATGGTATATGAGCTGATAGCCAAGTAATAGAGTAGCCAATCAGAGCATGTGATTGCTCAAATCCAGTGAATGTGGATTTTATATATGTGGGGAAAAAAAACCATGATTAAATGATTAATGAAGTAAAAACTAAAGAATGAGTATATAAGAAGTTATATAGAGGAATGAGTGAATAAATGAATAACTGGGATACATGTAATAATTATATAATAAGCATGAATAAATGTGGATAAATGCAAATATATGGTATATGATAGGATAGTGGATTATGACTATGATATAAATGGACAAACATGAAACAAACAAGCAACCAAGATTGCTGAGATGAATGGTGAGGTTAAATTAATGCTATACTCCTGTATAACAATGTTGAGGCCTACAAATCAAAATAATGATCTGTGTGACTGTGACTTGGTACATTTTGTGAATGGATTGCCAGAATTCTGGTTGTTTGAAGACAGCTAGAGATGCAGGTCTTCATTATAGCAGCGGCAACTGTGAAAAACAACAGAAGAAATGATCGGTATGGCAATTTGTACTAGCATGGAAAACCATGGTCCACCCCAAGATGACAGCTATGAAGGTCCAATCACCTTCCTTCAGGGACTGCACCTGTTTGTGAATGCCTTTAACTCAAGAGGAAATGTTTGCTGAGGTTTCTGGAATGAATGTGCAACATTCCTTACCAATATCTACACGAGTATCCCCCTTTTCTGCTAACAAAATATCTAGTGCCATTCAATTTTGGAGAGACATTTTACGGACTGCTCCCAATTCTGAAGATATCTGAGTGAGTTGATATTGGCTGTGCCATTACCAATACATTCCACAGTATGTATAATGACTTTAATTTCATCTTGGGCTATCGTTACACCATACTGTGGAATTAAGGCTGCAAAAAAGCGCTGGGTTGGACTGGCTGCGACTTCAGCATTTCCAAACAGGTGCCGTCTATTTCTAGAATTTCTGGGGTCTCGGGTATGTCTTAAAGCTGGCACTGTATAACCATAACAACATGATCCTGTCCAATTAATGGGTAGCACATGATAACCATGTCTACCACAAACAGAGTACCATTATATCCTGGTTGATCTTGTCCCCACATGATGGTGGCTTTAGAGGTGGTTAATGTAAAGGTGAACAATATGAACAATAACTATGACCCACTTGTGGGCCATTTTTGAGTGAACATTCCCTTCCAGTCATCTCAGAACAGTTTTATCACTCTCCTCTGACCTCTCTCATCAACAACACATTTCCACATGTAGAACTGCTGCTTACTGAATGTTTTTTGCTTTCCTATACCATTCTGTACAAACTCTAGAGACTGTTGGGTGTGAAAATCCCAGGAGATCAGCAGTTTCTGAAATACTCAAGCAAACTCATCTGGCAAACAAAGTCACTGAGACCACATTTTTCGCCATTCTGATGTTTGATGTGAAGATTAATTGAATCTCTACATGATTTCACGTATTGGTCTGCTGCCACATAATTGGATAATTTCATTCATGATAACGAACTGTTTAGCACTGTAAAAATGTAAACACACATATCCTTAGACATTTGGAACAGGAGTGATAGCTGAATTTGATTGGCCACATGTAAAAAGACCATAAATATTGTTGGGACTTTATTTTGTTACAGAGTTTACAGTCACAGTTATTCAGACCGAAACAGAAAACAGGTTTAATGTTTTTACTCAAGTTCCATATCACATACTGTCTTGTTTTAGTTTTACTTTCCCAGCTGGTTAACATGGCCTTGCTTTTCTTTCTGGATTTTGCTGGGTGTTGACTTCATCAAGTCCTATCCTTACATGTGGTGTGCAATATTTGAGACTGGCTGTCTAAACATGCTGTAAAAGAGGTGCCTTATACATACAATGGCACATGATACAGTGCCTTCTAGTAGCCCAGCAAAATCAAGATTAATATATTGCCATGGGATTATTGGATAGTTTTCTCATTCTTACTCTCGTCTAGGTCACCACCAAATTTATGAACGTACCAACTTTTTCACATGAATAAGCGACAAATTCCTGAATGTCACATTTCCTCAGCTTTAGAGGTATGAGTCCTTCATATTAGTTATTTATTAAAGTGTGCAATGCCTTCCTATTTCATGTTTGATCTAGTGAGCTGGTACAGGTGCATTGTCCAAGAATCTTTTTTTTTTGTTCATGGAGTGCTCAAACAGTGTTATATGATTTGCCATAAACTGTCGGTTCTGTTTTAATATATTCTGAGCACAGAGAATTAGTCAATAGCTGGGGTGTCAACCACAATATAAGCCCAGGCAAATTTCAATTTTAAGTTCTTGCATTTTTAGAAAAAGCACACACTTTTTGTATTGAAAACTTCCTATACATTTCCAAAACTTTCTGATGGGACCTTTAATTAAGAAAGCAAGTAAGTAAACTAATGAAAAAACAAATCTGTGCCAAATATGGTCCAGCTAGTTTATTTTACCAGGGTGCTGCACATATAGATTTTATTGTCAGTGTACAAGTACAATGAGATGTTGTATGGAGCAAGCATGTAGATGCCTCATGCTTAAGTTGAACTAGAGCTAAAACTAGAATAAAAGGGTGACAGTAACAATAAAATGATAAACAAATGTATGCCAATAAAACTATTAAGTAAACATTTATGACTAAGAAACAACAAAATGTAATTAAAGTGTGTGTATATATATATATATATATATATATATATATATATATATATATATATATATATATATATCCATGTCCATATATAATTATATGGAAACAAGTGTTTTACTGGGAAATACACTACTTGTATTTTTCATATGAGCTACATCTGGGATATGGAGAACCAAAACCGTGAAAATAAATGTCCATATGTCACTCATGAGGAAATCAATGAATTGTTTTGATAAATTTGGGTACTTTTTGTTCGTGAATGTGTCTATATAATAAAAAGAACATCACACATTGGCTTGAAGATATGAAGTTTATCTTCTCGTGTTGAAAAACTCACATTTTTCATACAAAATACATTGCAGACATGAGTGATATAATTCCAGATATTCCACTCAGATGATGTCACTCCCAGTGTTTTCACACTGACCAGATGCGCGCTGTCTAAATTTAAAGAACATTACACGGTGGCATGAAGATCTGAAGTTTCTTCATGCAACCGTGTAAAATTATATATGTTCTCCCCGTGTCCGCGTGGGTTTCCTCCGGGTGCTCCGGTTTCCCCCACAGTCCAAAGACATGCAGGTTAGGTTAACTGGTGACTCTAAATTGACTGTGGGTGTGAATGTGAGTGTGAATGGTTGTCTGTGTCTATGTGTCAGCCTTGTGATAATCTGGCGACTTGTCCAGGGTGTACCCCGCCTTTCGCCCGTAGTCAGCTGGGATAGGCTCCAGCTTGCCTGCGACCCTGTAGAACAAGATAAAGCGGCTAGAGATAATGAGATTTTATATATATATATATATATATATATATATATATATATATACACACACACACACACACACACACACGGGATGAAGTATAGAGTGCTCTGGGCCGCTGCATCTGCGGTGCACCGCCATCATGCAGGATCGATCATGCTTGCAGACTTTTTTCATCACACTACAATAATAATACTAAAACATTTTTAAATAGTTGTATTTTGTGGACAGTTCCTCTTATTCTATTGTTATTCATTCATCTTCAGTAACTGCTTTATCCTGGTCAGGGTCATGGTGGATCCTGGATGAGTCCATCGCAGGACATTGTGCATGTGTGCACACACACACACCTACACTCTTTAATATCTCAGGACAATTTAGTGTAGCCAATCCACCTACTGCCATGCTTTCTGGATGTGGGAGGAAAACATGTGACATTCCACTGACAGCAACCCAATTCATGATCAAACTGCCAGCCATGTAGCTGTGAGCTATTTATCTGTTCATCTGGAATTCAAGTTGTCGTCATCGCACTGTTCTAGTTTACAATCATTTTATAAGTATCATATATCACGCTGAGTCAACACTGTACAATTCGAGCCATTTTTTAAAACCCGATTTGTCCAACCAATCAGCAGAATTGTACCAAATATCATTTTGATAGTCAGGGATGCCAGATTAACTGCTTCCTTTATCTCTGAGCTTCAAGTTCTCAGAAATTCTGGCCACTTGTCACAGAATATGAGCAGTCCTTTTAAACTTTTAAGCACTGTATATTTACAGTCAACAGCACTGTCTGCATGAGTTTCACAGTCAGTGTTAATACATTATTTTCATACAGCATGATCATTAAAATCACAAGCTCCAAACAAGCACCTCTGCTACCTCCTGCAGCACTGTGCCACTCATCACCAGAGAAAATATTTCATGTCATGGTTCTGACTTGACTCAACAGTTCAGAATGTCTGTTGAACATCTGGATGCATTTCCTACATAAATCACCTAAACTTCGTGGTGTATTTTCTACATGTATTAAATCAGTTCATGTCATAAACATGATGACTTCCAGTCCTCTACTACATTAATGCTCAGTCTTTACTTTAAAAATCGCCGTTAAACCGACTGACATCAACCAGAACGCTGAACAGCTTTGTTTGCTGAACAGAGTTGTGTGCTGTATGCTCATCTTTCAACTCGCACTCAAAGTTAAAAGACAATTGTCTGAAGGAATACTGGAAGAGTGATAGGCAGAGATATTATATATAACTAGTGTGGACAATGAATATTAAATGCCTACCTCCAAGCTTAGTAAATAATCTGAGCTTTAACATTCAATGGTTGCTACATCTCTTATGGAGGATCAAAGGCATGAAAAGGACAAGGATTTCAGCTGGGACTTGAAAAAAAAAATCATCAATGGATGTTGTCTTATTGGAGGTAAAGCATCTCACAGCCTTGAGGCAATAACAGGCAAGCTCACCTTTGAAGGTATGATGAGCATACAATTACACTTCTTCATATGACCTAAGTGAACTGGTATTTGTATAAGAAAAGCGTCGATCTACAATGTAAAGTGGTGCCGAGCCCATTCACAGCATTATAAACGAACACTAGCACCTGAAAATTAACATAACAGGAAGCCACTGAAGGATATATTTGGTCCCTCCCTTTTTCACCAAGCAGCATTTCGAACCAGCTGCATCAACATCAGGATGAGTCACTAATACAGGTGTGCAATTAACTACAATAATCCAGGTCTGATGAAATAAAGGTGGGCACATTTTTCCTGGTCAGAGAAAAACCAAGAGATAAAGAAAGTTGTATTTTATGACAGAGAACCAAACCTGTAAGGGATCCTTTGAATAGCTTGAGCTGGGTAATAGAGAATTTTTTATTTTAGTATTTATGAATTTTAGTGTTAGAAAATTACCAATGGTCACCAAACTGGCAGACAGCAGTCCAGATGTAGATCCAGCAAAGTATTTCAGTGGAATAAACTGCATACTGGAGTACAGTAGAAGTGAGTACTGTAGTAGAGCAGATCAACACAGAAAAAAAAGGCCAGGTCAGTGATTTTTAAACATGAATCAGCATGCTTTCTGTAGCAGATGATGCAATTTGTGAATTATATTTTTAAAAGCTGCAAGAAAATCAATGTTGAAAGACGAATGTACAAAGAGTTGCATTTATTCTTCCTACATCAACTTCAAAACAGATAAGTCATCTGTTCAGAGCGGTGATGGCTGGGAGTGATTGAAAAAGGGGAAGCTCAGTTTTAGGTCTACGTAATAAAATTTTTCAATTATCTGTTATTTGTCATTAGTCAATTATTTGTCAATTTGTTATTTATACGTGAATTCTGCCTTGTTCAACTTTGACTCTGCCAAATAAACTTAAGCATGAACATGAACTTAAGTGTTCTGTGCTTTTGTCATGCCTTTTGTGTGTCCCATCTCCAAAACACAGTTTTGACCAAATAATCCATCCCTGGGACGGTCTCATTAAGAGTACATTCTCTTGGTCAAAGCACTCCCAGTTAACCAGTTTACTTTGTCATACCAAGATGGCCGAAATGAGCGACTGTGTCTCCCTGACTTTCGAATTAAATCGATCTTGGGCATTGATCTGCTCTGTTGTTTAATTTTGAGCCTCTCCTCGTAAGGAAGAGTATCAAATGTCTTCTCCAAAATCCGGTCGACAACATTAGCAACATTTCCCATTTCCCACAGCTAACAGCTAGCTGGCTAGATTTCCTCTCTATTGTCTGGCTTAAAATAAACAGCCTTTACTGAACCGAAACGAAAGCAAGCAACAAACTCACAAACTCTGTATTTACAATTTTATTTACAGTATATACAAATGGAAATAGGAACTGTATATTAGTAGGAGAAGAACAAGCAGCTACTCTCAAAATTTCACTTGCCAACAGGCCACATGGACTGAGCTTGAATCCCTCCGATCGATGCGACGCATAATAATTTTCAAACACTGTCAGTTACATGATATTCAAAAGAGATTTGAGAGTTCCTCCAATCATCATACAGAAGCTCAGTGTCCAGTCTTGCCTGACTGTCAGTGACTCTCCAGTGAAGCCAGACGCCCAGAAATTACATTTTAAAAGCATATTGTCCAATAAATGTCTATCTTTGCTGCACTAAGATCAAAGCATATACCGCAGTGGCATTAAACTACAGAGACGCTGAGCATCACTGGGTTTTCAATGGGTCGGGCTTCCACAGGGTTCTATGGGGAAAATCACATTATCAGATTATGACGACCAGCGAGAAATAACTGCTAAAGGAACTAGCCGTAAAGCTGAGCACTTTCTAGCACAAAATATCAAGTTAAGTAGTGTAAATGCATAATTAGCAGATGAACTTTTTCATGATATTTTACAGGAAGCTGGGCTTCCCTTGTAGTCTTAAAGCCAGAGCATTTTCTAACATAGTTACTGGGAGACCAAATGGTCTCCCAGTGGCCAGATTTGGTCTCCTAGTCAATGCCAAACCAGCTTCACTGGGAGACCAAGTTTTAAACCAAGTTATGTCTTATTATTTGGTTCAATCAGTTGCAATTAATTAACCAAGTACCATGTAAGTATACATTTAACAAGGAAAACGAAGATCTATGTTACAAGATATACACACAAGATCATGTTGGTTAAGAAAAACAAAACTAAAATTTGGTTACTGAGATGGCTGATGTCAGAATCCGATGTCATTACTGTGTGACTTTGAGTGTCTTTGACATAACATTTGTGCTTGGTAATTGCTCTTGATAGCTGTGTAGTCACTGTAGTGTGTTTGTCTGTATGGTGATTGGTGAACCATTTTGCATCACAGAATATGCCGCAGCGGTGCAGCCGCATGGACTCTGAGGCCTGCGATTGTATTGCCCAGACCAGTTGGTCTCCTAGTGGAAAATCCTTAAAAAAATGCTCTGCTTAAAGCAGTCACCTCTGGTTCAGAGTCGATGATGCTTGCCAAAAGCAGTAGCTTAAAATGCCACTATGAAATAAAACAAGAACTTCAAATTTGTTTTATTTATAACCATACACTTATCATTAATAGTCAAGGGTTAAAAGGTAACGGTTGTCACACACACCAGTGATATAAAGTTGCTTATCTGGAACTTTGTAACCAAGAAATTTTATGAAATTGGACCTTCATAAGTTTTAGCATAATACTCAAAGCGCTGTAAAAACACTGAACTTGGTTGTGGCTTAGCACGCAACAATGCGATAATGTAGTGGATTATAGAAGCTGGATAGGGTGGGGTCCACTGCCTGCCACATCCCTACCCCATGCACTAGTGAGAGTGAAAGTATGCTGCAAACACCGGCATGAAGGTCAGATGCAGTGAACTACATCCTCATAAAACACACAGTCAAAACAAGACCCCACAAAAGGTTAGAAAAATGTGTGGATTTTGTGATCACGAAAATCTGCAGAGCCAGCAGGGGAAAGCACAAATAGCTTCAAAACAGTATTTGTTTGTTTTGTTTCATCTTTTATTGCAGATTCATGAAATGTGGTTAGCCATAGTGTCAAAACTCGACACGCTGACAGGTGCACAGGTGTGTGTACATTTGCATTATGATCAAAGTACCACAAGTGTGTGATTTCCAACTGGGGATTTCAGGTGGACTACCACGACAGCTGCACAACATCAACTTGAAACTTTGTAAAACATCCAGACACTGTTTGCACTGTCCTAAAATACTAAACATTTAACCAGCCTTTTACCCCTCCAGGTATACTGGTTAAATGTGCAGTTTTAGGCACACATATTTTCAAGGCATGTTCGCTGAGTCATTCCAAGCCTACACAGATGAACAGATCCGTGTCATATGAGATCATAGTAACCACCATTTTATACCTATGCTGATGTAATCTTACCAACATGCCTGAACACAGTACAGGCATGTACGGTAACTGATGCCGAAAGGGCCAATTATACAACAATTACGTCTGGTCCAAAAATGTGATTATTTGAGAAGCGTTCCAAGCATGTCTATATTTCTTATAATGGCAATGGGATATTTCACTGTGTGTATCACGCCACACATCTGTGTTTGCCACATAAGAACTCCACTTCTTAGTTTGAAGTGGTTACTATGGTAGTGTTCGTGACATCAGCAGGCATGGGAAATGTTCATTTTCAGGAATATACTGTAACTTTTGACAAAATATGAAAGCTTGTCAGATGAAGAAGGGACACCAATTTACCTGGAAGCACTTAACATCTACACAACGCTCAATTTTAATTTATTAGCTTTTGCCATCACAAGATATTATACACTGAGTGCAGAATTATTAGGCAAGTGAGTATTTTGACCACAACATCCTTTTAATGCATGTTGTCCCACTCCAAGCTGTTTAGGCTTGAAAGCCAACTACCAATTAAGTATATCAGGTGCTGTGCATCTGTGTAATGAGAGGGGGTGTGGTCTAATGACATCAACACCCTATATCAGGTGTGCATAATTATTAGGCAACCTCTTTTCCTCTGGCAAAATGGGTCAGAAGAGAGATCTGACAGACTTTGAAAAGTCTAAAATTGTGAGATGTCTTGCAGACGGATGCAGCACTCTTGAAATTGCGAAGATGTTGAAACGTGATCACCGAACAATCAAGCGTTTCATTGCAAATAGTCAACAGGGTCGAAAGAAGCGTGTGGGGAAAAAAAAGGCGCAAAATAACTGCACATGATCTGCGGAAAATCAAGCGTGAAGCTAACAAGCAGCCATTAGCATCCAGTTCTGCCATATTCCAGAGTTGCAACATTCCTGGAGTGTCAAAGAGTACAAAGTGTGCAATACTGAGGGACATGGCCAAGGTAAGGAAGGCTGAAAAACAACCACCACTGAGTAAGGCACACAAGATAAAACGTCAAGACTGTGCCAAGAAATATCTTAAGACTGATTTTTCTAAGGTGCTGTGGTCTGATGAGATGAGAGTGACTCTTGATGGGCCAGATGGATGGGCCTGTGGCTGGGTCAGTAATGGGCACAGAGCTCCACTCCGACTCAGACGCCAGCAAGGTGGAGGTGGAGTACTGCTATGGGCTGGTATCATCAAAGACGAGCTTGTTGGACCTTTTCGAGTTGAGGATGGACTCAAACTCAACTCCCAGACCTACTGCCAGTTCCTGGAAGAAACCTTCTTCAAGCAGTGGTATAGGAAAAAGTCAGCATCTTTCAAGAAGAACATGATTTTCATGCAGGATAATGTTCCATCTCATGCGTCCAAATACTCCACTGCGTGGCTAGCCAGTAAAGGTCTGAAAGGTGAAAAAAATAATGACATGGCCCCCTTGTTCACCTGACCTAAACCCCATAGAGAACCTGTGGTCCATTATAAAATGTGAGGTCTACAAAGAGGGAAAACAGTACACCTCTCTGAACAGCGTCTGGGAGGCCGTGGTTGCTGCTGCACACAATGTTGGTCGTGAACAGATAAAGAAATTGACAGAATCTATGGATGGAAGGCTTTTGAGTGTCCTCATGAAGAAGGGTGGCTATATTGGTCACTGATTTGTTTTTGTTTTGTGTTTGAATGTCAGATATGTTTATTTGCAAATCTGGAGTTGTCATATCAGTGTACCTGGTGAAAATAAATAAGTGAAATGGCTACATATTTGGTTTTTATTAAGTTGCCTAATAATTCTGCACAGTGAAAGTTACCTGAACACATACATATTCTCCTAAAATGGCCAAAACTAAAAACACCCCACTCTAACTTCCATACATATTCAGCTTTGATATTTATGAGTCTTTTTGTTTGATTGAGAACATAGTTTGTTGTTCAATAATAAAACGAATCCTCAAAAATACAACTTGCCTAATAATTCTGCACTCCGTGTATATGTATATACATTATGACTGGGAAACCACAACAGCTTGCACCAATTACAGTGACCCCCACTGTACCTAATCTACAAGTCTTTGAACTGAAACACCCAGAGGAAACCCACGTGGACACAGGGAGAACATACAAACTCCACACAGAAAGGCCCCTGCCGGGCATGAGGTTAAAACCCTGAACCTTCTTGCTGTGAGGCAACAGCATTAACCACTGCACCACCGTGCCACTACCACTCGCACAACCTCATCCCATATCATCGTCGACACGAGCCTCGCAGAACCTTTTCCCGTATCATCGACACAACTCCCACATCTTCATCCCATATCATCTACATGACACTCGCACAACCTCGTCCCGTATCATTGACACAACTCCCACATCTTCATCCCATATCATCTACATGACCCTCACACAACCTCGTCCCGTATCATTGACACAACTCCCACATCTTCATCCCATATCATCTACATGACCCTCGCACAACCTCGTCCCGTATCATTGACACAACTCCCACATCTTCATCCCATATCATCTACACGACACTCATGCAACCTCGTCCCGTATCATCTACGCAACTCCCACAACTTCATCCCGTATCATCTACACAACACTCACAATTTTATCCCATATCACCTACACAACACTCACAAAACCTCGTCCTGTATCATCTACAATTCACTCACACAACCTCGTCCTATATCATGTACACGACATTCACACAACCTCATCCCGTATAATCTATACAACACTTGTACAACTTCATCCCATATCATCTACACAACTCCCACAATCTTGTCCCGTATCATCTACATCACACACACACAACTTTGTCCTGTATCATCTACACAATTCCCACAACCTTGTCCTATATAATCTATACAACACTCACACAACCCCGTCCCATATTATCTACACAACTCCTACAACTTCATCCCGTATCATCTACACAACGCTCACAAAACCTCGTCCTGTATCATCTACAAGACACTCACACAACCTCGTCCCGTACAATCTATACAACACTCACAACTTCATCCCGTATCATCTACACAACCTCGTCCCGTATCATCTACAACACACTCACACAACCTCGTCCCGTATCATCTACAACACACTCACACAACCTCGTCCCGTATCATCTACAACACACTCACACAACCTCGTCCCGTATCATCTACAACACACTCACACAACCTCGTCCCGTATCATGTACATCACACTCACACAACCTCATCCTGTATCATCTACAAGACATTCACAAAACCTCATCCCATATAATCTATACAACACTCACAAAAACTCATCCTGTATCATCTACAAGACATTCACAAAACCTCGTCCCATATAATCTACACAACACTCACAAAACCTTGTCCTGTATCATCTACACGACACTCACAAAACCTTGTCCCGTATCATCTACACAACTCCCACAACCTCGTCCCGTATTATCTACATCACAGTCACACAACCTTGTCCCGTATCATCTACACAACTCCCACAACCTTGTCCTGTATCATTTTCACGACACTCCCACAACCTTGTCCCGTATCATCTACATCACACTCACACAACCCCATCCTGTATCATCTACACAACACTCACACAACCTCGTCCCATATCATCTACACAACACTCACAAAACCTCGTCCTGTATCATCTACACAACACTCACAAAACCTCGTCCTGTATCATCTACACAACACTCACACAACCCTGTCCCGTATCATCTATACAACATTCACATAACTTCATCCCGAATCATCTACACGACACTTACACAACCTCGTCCCGTATCATCTACACAAATCCCACAACCTCGTCCCATATTATCTACAGTGGTGCTTGAAAGTTTGTGAACCCTTTAGAATTTTCTATATTTCTGCATAAATATGACCTAAAACATCATCAGATTTTCATACAAGTCCTAAAAGTAGATAAAGAGAACCCAGTTAAACAAATGAGACAAAAATATTATACTTGGTCATTTATTTCTTGAGGAAAATGATCCAATATTACATATCTGTGAGTGGCAAAAGTATGTGAACCTTTGCTTTCAGTATCTTGTGACCCCCTTGTGCAGCAATAACTGCAACTAAATGTTTCTGGTAACTGTTGATCAGTCCTGCACACCGGCTTGGAGGAATTTTAGCCCATTCCTCCATACAGAACAACTTCAACTCTGGGATGTTGGTGGGTTTCCTCACATGAACTGCTCGCTTCAGGTCCTTCCACAACATTTCAACTGGATTAAGGTCAGGATTTTGACTTGGCCATTCCAAAACATTAACTTTATTCTTCTTTAACCATTCTTTGGAAGAATGACTTGCGTGCTTAGGGTCGTTGTCTTGCTGCCTGACCCACCTTCTCTTCAGATTCAGTTCATGGACAGATGTCCTGACATTTTCCTTTAGAATTCGCTGGTATAATTCAGAATCCATTGTTCCATCAATGAGGGCAAGCCGTCCTGGCCCAGATGCAGCAAAACAGGCCCAAACCATGATACTACCACCACCATGTTTCACAGATGGGATGAGGTTCTTATGCTGGAATGCAATGTTTTCCTTTCTCCAAACATAACGGTTCTCATTTAAACCAAAAAGTTCTATTTTGGTCTCATCCATCCACAAAACATTCCAATAGCCTTCTGGCTTGTCCACGTGATTTTTAGCAAACTGCAGATGAGCAGCAATGTTCTTTTTGGAGAGCAGTGGCTTTCTCCTTGCAACCCTGCCATGCACACCATTGTTGTTCAGTGTTCTCCTGATGGTGGACTCATGAACATTAATATTAGCCAATGTGAGAGAGACCTTCAGTTGCTTAGAAGTTACCCTGGGGTCCTTTGTGACCTCGCCGACTATTACACGCCTTGCTCTTGGAGTGATCTTTGTTGGTCGACCACTCCTGGGGAGGGGAACAATGGTCTTGAATTTCTTCCATTTGTACACAGTATGTCTGACTGTGGATTGGTGGAGTCCAAACTCTTTAGAGATGGTTGTGTAACCTTTTCCAGCCTGATGAGCATCAACAACACTTTTTCTGAGGTCCTCAGAAATCTCCTTTGTTTGTGCCATGATACACTTCCACAAATGTGTGTTGTGAAGATCAGACTTTGATAGATCCCTGTTCTTTAAATAAAACAGGGTGCCCACTCACACCTGATTGTCATCCCATTGACTGAAAACACCTGACTCTAATATCACCTTCAGATTAACTGCTAATCCTTGAGGTTCACATACTTTTGCCACTCACAGATATGTAATATTGGCTCATATTCCTCAATAAATAAATGACCAAGTATAATATTTTTGTCTCATTTGTTTGACTGGGTTCTCTTTATCTATTTTTAGGACTTGTGTGAAAATCTGATGATGTTTTAGGTCATATTTATGCAGAAATATAGAAAATTCTAAAGGGTTCACAAACTTTCAAGCACCACTGTACATCACACTCCCACAACCTTGTCCCGTATCATCTACATCACACAACTTTGTCCTGTATCATCTACACGACACTCCCACAACCTCATCCTGTATCATCTACATCACACTCCCACAACCTTGTCCCGTATCATCTACACAACTCCCACAACCTTGTCCTGTATCATCTACACAACTCCCACAACCTTGTCCTGCATCATCTACATCACACTCACACAACTTCGTCCTGTATCATCTACAAGACACTCACACAACCTCATCCCGTATCATCTACATGACACTCACACAACCTTGTCCCGTATCATCTATACGACACTCACTAAACCCCATCCTGTATCATCTACACAACTCCCACAACTTCATCCCTTATCATCTATATAACACTCACAAAACCTCATCCTGTATCATCTACACAACACTCACAGAACCTCGTCCTGTATCATCTCCAAGACACACAACCTCGTCCTGCATCATCTACAAGACACACAACCTCGTCCTGCATCATCTACAAGACACTCACACAACCTCGTCCTGTTGTTAGGGTTTTGCTGGGATTCGAACCTGGTTCGTTGGTGTGATAACCCAGCAAACCCCCACTAGGCCACCAGGGGGATGACTCAAGTGCAGAGGCGTGAGGCGGAAGTAGAAAAGTATCAAAAAGTTTATTTACAATATTTACAGTCCAAACAAAAATATAATCCAAAAAACGCTCAGAAGATGAAGGGAAAAATAAAATATCCAAAAGGTCAAAGTTAAATACAAAAGCAAAAAACTAGAAAAGAAAAGGCAAAATACCAACGCTCAGAAGATCAAAAACAGTAAACACAAAGTCCAAAAAGAAAAGCAAAGTGCAAAACCAAAGAGACAACGGCAAGGAACATGGAACAGAGGTAACTGGAGCTAAACATAACAGCACAAAGACTCCGTGACAAGAGGACTGAACTCAGGGGGTATAAATACACAAAATAAATTGGAAACAGGTGACACTAATGAAAACAGGCAATCAACACCAACACAAAACACAGGACACAGTGGCGACCTCTAGAGGCCAAAACAAACATAGACAAAAAACAGGAAATAACAGCGGCCTCTAGAGGCCAAAACAGTCCCAGTCCTAACACCTGTATCATCTACATCACACTCCCACAACCTTGTCCTCTATCATTTTCACAACATTCACACAGCCTCATCCAGTATCATCTACATCACACTCCTACAACCTTGTCCTGTATCATTTTCAAGACACTCGCACAACCTCATCCCGTATCATCTATACAACACTCATACAACCTCATCCTGTATCATCTACATCACACTCCCTGCACAACCTCGTCCTGTATCATTTTCACGACACTCGCACAACCTCATCCCGTATCATC
Source organism: Neoarius graeffei (assembly GCF_027579695.1). NCBI lineage: Eukaryota > Metazoa > Chordata > Actinopteri > Siluriformes > Ariidae > Neoarius > Neoarius graeffei. The sequence goes on along the minus strand of NC_083570.1, from coordinate 86,796,491 downwards.
TATACAACACTCATACAACCTCATCCTGTATCATCTACATCACACTCCCACAACCTCGTCCTGTATCATTTTCACGACACTCCCATAACCTCATCTTGTATAATCTACATCACACTCCCACAACCTCATCCTGTATTATTTTCACAACAGTCACACAACTTCGTCCCGTATCATCTACACGACACTCCCACAACCTCATCCTGTATCATCTACATCACACTCCCACAACCTCATCCTGTATCATTTTCACGACACTCCCATAACCTCATCTTGTATAATCTACATCACACTCCCACAACCTCATCCTGTATTATTTTCACAAGTCACTCAACTTCGTCCCGTATCATCTACACGACACTCCCACAACCTCATCCTGTATCATCTACATCACACTCCCACAACCTTGTCCCGTATCATCTACATGACACTCTCACAACCTCGTCCTGTATCATTTTCATGACACTCGCACAACCTCATCCCGTATCATCTATACAACACTCATACAACCTCATCCTGTATCATCTACATCACACTCCCACAACCTCGTCCTGTATCATTTTCACGACACTCCCACAACCTCATCTTGTATAATCTACATCACACTCCCACAACCTCATCCTGTATTATTTTCACAACAGTCACACAACTTCGTCCCGTATCATCTACATGACACTCCCACAACCTCATCCTGTATCATCTACAACACACTCCCACAGCCTTGTCCCGTATCATCTACATCACACTCCCACAACCTTGTCCTGTATCATTTTCACGACACTCCCACAACCTCATCCCGTATAATCTACATCACACTCCCACAACCTCATCCTGTATTATTTTCACAACAGTCACACAACTTCGTCCCGTATCATCTACACGATACTCCCACAACCTCATCCTGTATAATCTACATCACACTCCCACAACCTCATCCTGTATTATTTTCACAACAGTCACACAACTTCGTCCCGTATCATCTACACGATACTCCCACAACCTCATCCTGTATCATCTACATCACACTCCCACAACCTTGTCCCGTATCATCTACGACACTCTCACAACCTTGTCCTGTATCATTTTCACGACACTCGCACAACCTCATCCCGTATCATCTATACAACACTCATACAACCTCATCCTGTATCATCTACATCACACTCCCACAACCTCGTCCTGTATCATTTTCACGACACTCCCATAACCTCATCTTGTATAATCTACATCACACTCCCACAACCTCATCCTGTATTATTTTCACAACAGTCACACAACTTCGTCCCGTATCATCTACACGACACTCCCACAACCTCATCCTGTATCATCTACATCACACTCCCACAACCTCATCCTGTATCATTTTCACGACACTCCCATAACCTCATCTTGTATAATCTACATCACACTCCCACAACCTCATCCTGTATTATTTTCACAACAGTCACACAACTTCGTCCCGTATCATCTACACGACACTCCCACAACCTCATCCTGTATCATCTACATCACACTCCCACAGCCTTGTCCCGAATCATCTACATCACACTCCCACAACCTTGTCCTGTATCATTTTCACGACACCCCGCACAATCTCATTCTGTATAATCTACATCACACTCCCACAACCTCATCCTGTATTATTTTCACAACAGTCACACAACTTCGTGCCGTATCATCTACACGACACTCCCACAACCTCATCCCATATCATCTACAGCACACTCCCACAACCTCATCCTGTATTATTTTCACAACAGTCACTCAACTTCGTCCCGTATCATCTACACGACACTCCCACAACCTCATCCTGTATCATCTACATCACACTCCCACAACCTTGTCCCGTATCATCTACATGACACTCTCACAACCTCGTCCTGTATCGTCTACACAACTCCCACAACCCTCATCCTGTATCATCTACATCACACTCTCACAACCTTGTCCCATACCGTCTGTGATATAATAAAAATGGAATTATACTATAAATATAAATATGGAAAATATATATACCTTTAAACATCCTCTGCAGCAACATATATTGATGTACTGACACTGAGTCATTACCAGACTACACAGATGAACAAATCTACACGAGATTACTGTTCTATAGCAGTACTGATGTAAAATGTCACTAACATGTCTTAGCACATCTAAACATGTAAAAACCTCATCCCATAAACTTATTCCAGTTTAAACACATTCCAGTTTATTTTCCATACAAAATCACCAAATTTTAATGTACAGTGGTGCTTGAAAGTTTGTGAACCCTTTAGAATTTTCTATATTTCTGCATAAATATGACCTAAAACAATCAGATTTTCACACAAGTCCTAAAAGTAGATAAAGAAAACCCAGTTAAACAAATGAGACAAAAATATTATACTTGGTCATTTATTTATTGAGGAAAATGATCCAATATTACATATCTGGGGTGGCACGGTGGTGTAGTGGTTAGCGCTGTCGCCTCACAGCAAGAAGGCCCGGGTTCGAGCCCCGTGGCCGGTGAAGGCCTTTCTGTGTGGAGTTTGCATGTTCTCCCCGTGGGTTTCCTCCGGGTGCTCCAGTTTCCCCCCACAGTCCAAAGACATGCAGGTTAGGTTGACTGGTGACTCTAAATTGACCATAGGTGTGAATGAGAGTGTGAATGGTTGTCTGTGTCTATGTGTCGGCCCTGTGATGACCTGGCGACTTGTCCAGGGTGTACCCCGCCTTTCGCCCGTAGTCAGCTGGGATAGGCTCCAGCTTGCCTGCGACCCTGTAGAACAGGATAAAGCGGCTACAGATAATGAGATGAGATGAGATTACATATCTGTGGGTGGCAAAAGTATGTGAACCTCTAGGATTAGCAGTTAATTTGAAGGTGAAATGAGAGTCCGGTGTTTTCAATCAATGGGATGACAATCAGGTGTGAGTGGGCACCCTGTTTTATTTAAAGAACAGGGATCTATCAAAGTCTGATCTTCACAACACGTTTGTGGAAGTGATATATGAGTACATAGGTGCATGTTGTATGAAGTTATTGAGTGGACTGTTATTCACAGTCTCTAATTAATTCATCAATACCTGATGAACCGGAAACACAGCCGGATCACCATTATTATTATTTGGGTGATGGAGCATTCTTATAAGAGCAGAGACACTTCTAGTGGTAGTGCCATGTACAAAGCCTTGGCCTGGTACTGGTGTATCAGGCACAGCAGCACTGGTGTGTACTCAATCACTTTATTATACACATTATTTTACACTTTGTACGGCTCAAATTTTCTATACACAATTAGTGTAAAACAATGTCTACCATTCATTAGTGTCAATTTCTGAAAACATGACACAGGTGGCTGGATATTTCAGATAGTGACCTGCTTCATGCCTCAGCAGTAGCAGTGAAGAACCCCCAGCACTATGCCTCTGGAAAGTATGCACTAAAATGCCACTAACATTTGTCTTATTGCTGTGCTGAGAATGATTCACCACTCAACAGTGGGCATCTATTAGCTTTTGCATGAATAAGGTATAGAGGTATTAATTGTACACCAACAAAGTGTATCAACATAGGTGTACCTTAAAAAAATAAATAATAAAAAAAGTGAGTGTACATACAGGCTGTCCTTTAACTAAAGAGTACGTATAGCTTAAATAGTTAAATACGCATCCCATCTATGCTAAGGTATGTTTGTGAGGTTGTAAAAGTTGATGTGGCATTACCTCATCATGAGTGTAAAACAGTGGTTACAGTTATGCAATTATGACACAGATCTGTTCATCTGTGTAGTATGGGAATGTACATAAAAAATGGGTTTGCCCAAAACAGCACTAACTAGTTTTCATTTTTTCCCCCTATTTTATCAACAACAGGACTAAAAAAAAAAAAATCCACAAAAACACAGAGGAATAAACTGCAGTTTATCATCAAACCTTGCTATGTTACAATAAATGGTGTTTACAAGTTGGGCAATTATGCAAATGACCCCATAGTTTCTGGTGGCTGACAGGCAGGCACCTCCTTATACTGGAATAATTATAGATATGATCAAAAATCAGTTCTAAACAATTACCTCTAATCTTATCCAAGTAAGCACATTGAAATGCAACCATGCAAATAAGCATAAATACAACCCCGATTCCAAAAAAGTTGGGACAAAGTACAAATTGTAAATAAAAATGGAATGCAATGATGTGGAAGTTTCAAAATTCCATATTTTATTCAGAATAGAACATAGATGACATATCAAATGTTTAAACTGAGAAAATGTATCATTTAAAGAGAAAAATTAGGTGATTTTAAATTTCATGACAACACCACATCTCAAAAAAGTTGGGACAAGGCCATGTTTACCACTGTGAGACATCCCCTTTTCTCTTTACAACAGTCTGTAAATGTCTGGGGACTGAGGAGACAAGTTGCTCAAGTTTAGGGATAGGAATGTTAACCCATTCTTGTCTAATGTAGGATTCTAGTTGCTCAACTGTCTTAGGTCTTTTTTGTCGTATCTTCCGTTTTATGATGCGCCAAATGTTTTCTATGGGTGAAAGATCTGGACTGCAGGCTGGCCAGTTCAGTACCTGGACCCTTCTTTTACGCAGCCATGATGCTGTAATTGATGCAGTATGTGGTTTGGCATTGTCATGTTGGAAAATGCAAGGTCTTCCCTGAAAGAGACGTCGTCTGGATGGGAGCATATGTTGCTCTAGAACCTGGATATACCTTTCAGCATTGATGGTGTCTTTCCAGATGTGTAAGCTGCCCATGCCACACGCACTAATGCAACCCCATACCATCAGAGATGCAGGCTTCTGAACTGAGCGCTGATAACAACTTGGGTCGTCCTTCTCCTCTTTAGTCCGAATGACACGGCGTCCCTGATTTCCATAAAAAACTTCAAATTTTGATTCGTCTGACCACAGAACAGTTTTCCACTTTGACACAGTCCATTTTAAATGAGCCTTGGCCCAGAGAAAACGTCTGCGCTTCTGGATCATGTTTAGATACGCCTTCTTCTTTGAACTATAGAGTTTTAGCTGGCAACGGTGGATGGCACGGTGAATTGTGTTCACAGATAATGTTCTCTGGAAATATTCCTGAGCCCATTTTGTGATTTCCAATACAGAAGCATGCCTGTATGTGATGCAGTGCCGTCTAAGGGCCCGAAGATCACGGGCACCCAGTATGGTTTTCCGGCCTTGACCCTTACGCGCAGAGATTCTTCCAGATTCTTTGAATCTTTTGATGATATTATGATAATATGTAGATGATATGTTCAAACTCTTTGCAATTTTACACTGTCGAAGTCCTTTCTGATATTGCTCCACTATTTGTCGGCGCAGAATTAGGGGGATTGGTGATCCTCTTCCCATCTTTACTTCTGAGAGCCGCTGTCACTCCAAGATGCTCTTTTTATACCCAGTCATGTTAATGACCTATTGCCAATTGACCTAATGAGTTACAATTTGGTCCTCTAGCTGTTCCTTTTTTGTACCTTTAACTTTTCCAGCCTCTTATTGCCCCTGTCTCAACTTTTTTGAGATGTGTTGCTGTCATGAAATTTCAAATGAACCAATATTTGGCATGAAATTTCAAAATGTCTCACTTTCGACATTTGATATGTTGTCTATGTTCTATTGTGAATACAATATCAGTTTTTGAGATTTGCAAATTATTGCATTCCGTTTTTATTTACAATTTGTACTTTGTCCCAACTTTTTTGGAATCGGGGTTGTATAATTTTTTAGTCACCTCATTGTCATATTATTGTGTTTATGCCAAATGACGTGAATTACATGCATTTTACCATGCATTCATTCATCTTCAGTGTACAAAGTACTTTATCCTGGTCAGGGACAATGTGGTTTAAATTATTAATTTGTTTATATTTTAGTAAATCAACTGATATTATTGAACATATCACAAACAAGAATGACAAATCTACTTTGACCTACTGATCATAAGGTTGAGTGTTCAAATCTCAGCAGCACCAAACAGCAATTGTTGGGTCCCTGAGGGAGGCCCTTAACCCTATAAGTTAAGGGGGAGGAAAGCATCAGCTAAATTAATAAATGTACATGTAAAAATATATACGAATGCTTAGAAATTTAATGTTGATGCAATCTTATGGCTTCAAGAAATTTTAGCATTAAAATTTCCTTAATTATTTTTCTTGTGTATGTGTGTATAATTAACGAATGAATCAATGAGCACGTAGCGCAGTGCTGTAGCAGTATCACGGTGGTGTAGTGGTTAGCACTGTTCCCTCACAGCAAGAAGGTCCTGGCTTCAAGCCCAGTGGCCAACAGGGGCCTTTCGGTGTGGAGTTTGCATGTTCTCCCTGTATCTGCGTGGGTTTCTTCTGGGTGCTCTGTTTCCCCCCCCCACAATCCAAAGACATCGGGTTAGGTTAAGTGGCCACTCTAAATTTTCCATAGGTGTGAATGTGAATGGTTGTTTCCCAAGCCCAGAAAAGGGAGCGCTGCGGCAGGAAGGGTATCCGGTGTAAAACTATGCTCCAATTAATATGACGTGGATCATCAGGGTCCACATGGACCCCAACCTGGCAACACTGCTGGACAAGAGAGTCATCGTCATCGTGGTGCAGGATGACCCAGGGGGACTGAGCGTCCGTGGCCCGTCGCACAATATCCCTCCAGCCCTCTCCGTCTTTCGCCGCGCGGGCAGCAGTCGAAAGCCCCATCCCGGTCAAGGCCACCACTCCATCCATCACACACGTCTTTTGCCAGCCTCTTCGTTGCGTTCCAAAGACCATGCCAGTGATGAAATTGGCCACTGTTCCCTCCGCTCTCATAACATGGCCAAAATACCGCAACTTCAGCTTGTCACAATACTTCATCAGATTCCAGCTGCCTCCAATCTGTTGCTCCAATCCAGAGACAAGAGAGTTATATATATATATATATATATATATATATATATATATATATATTAAATGTACATTATTTTTTAAGGAATGTTTTTTTAAAAATCCTACATATTTTTCCAAGTGACTGAAAATTAACTGTCAAGGTCAGTGGGACATCGATTGTTACTTGGTCAACCAAACCAGTCAACCAAATGGTTAAATCAGGGTACATTAACATCTGGAAGATGTCTCAGCTGGCCAGGGTTAATCTACCATTAACTGCTAAGAAACAGGTGTAAATAAAAAGAATTGAGTCAGCCAAGTGAGGTCAGTTCAAGCTAATTTAACACCAGTGGAATTAGAAAAGAAGATTGTGATTTATTCACATTACTATATTAGAATGGTTCTTTCCCTCTTGAAACTATCCATTTTTGATATTCAGATGAATATATTCACTGTGATTAGGCCAGCATTTAATTGGTTAAAAAATATTTATCCATCTGACATATTTTCTCAGCACTGTCAACTTTCACCTATACCCGAGTATTCCACACAGGCTTCCCTGTGTGACAAACTTTCTACCCACCAAATAACTTTATTCCAATATTTACTTTTACCTCACTGCAAAGACTGAGACCAGACATTTTGTCAGTAAAACATATATACGTTCATCATTTAAAAAAATAGTTTTCATACATCACTGAACAAGGATCCATTAAAACTGACCTGATTGTAAACATTCCAGAGGCATAAACTAGAGATGAGCAATGAAGGTTTTTTTTAAACCCCACTCCAACAAACAAACAAGCTTAAGCAATCCAGAACTTAGTAGCATTTTTGATTGAAAGCTGTTTATTACAATTATAAACTTGAGACAGATAGAGAGAGAAATAAATAAATAAACAAATTATATATAGATTAGATAGATTAGATTCACTTTATTCATCCCACATCAGGGACATTCACGTGTTACAGTAGCAAGAAAAACAAACAGATAACAAATAAAACTGAAATAAAAATTAGACAAACGAAGGATTAAATACAGAGGGCTATTTGCATTATCTACCGTGAAAAAGTATAGAAAAAAATTGTCTTATTGAGAGGCTCAGAAAAATTGCACATTACAGGTAGACTCTGTATATACACACACACACACATATAAATAGTTTAGGGCCTATATTAATTGCACATAATTGCATCGATGAGAGATGGCAGAGGTAGTAGTGGTGAAGTATTGCAAATATGACGACAAACAGGTTATTGGTGCTACATTACAAGTTGTGGGTATTATACAGTCTGACAGCAGCAGGTATGAATGACCTGTGGTCATTCATACACACACTATATATATATATATATATATATATATATATATATATATATATATATATATATATATATACACACACACACACACACACACACACATAGTGGTGCTTGAAAGTTTGTGAACCCTTTAGAATGTTCTATATTTCAGCATAAATATGACCTAAAACAACATCAGATTTTCACACAAGTCCTAAAAGTAGATAAAGAGAACCCAGTTAAACAAATGAGACAAAAATATTATACTTGGTCATTTATTTATTGAAGAAAATGACCCAATATTACATATCTGTGAGTGGCAAAAGTATGTGAACCTTTGCTTTCAGTATCTGGTGTGACCCCCTTGTGCAGCAATAACTGCAACTAAACGTTTCCGGTAACTGTTGATCAGTCCTGCACACCGGCTTGGAGGAATTTTAGCCCATTCCTCTGTACAGAACAGCTTCAACTCTGGGATGTTGGTGGGTTTCCTCACATGAACTGCTCACTTCAGGTCCTTCCACAACATTTCGATTGGATTAAGGTCAGGACTTTGACTTGGCCATTCCAAAACATAAACTTTATTCTTCTTTAATCACTCTTTGGTAGAACGACTTGTGTGCTTAGGGTTCTTGTCTTGCTGCATGACCCACCCTGGCCCTGTTTCATTTAAAGAACAGGGATCTATCAAAGTCTGATTTTCACAACACTTCTAAGCAACTGAAGGCCTCTCTCGCATTGGCTAATGTTAATAAATGTTCATGAGTCCACCATCAGAACACCGAACAACAATGGTGTGCATGGCAGGGTTGCAAGGAGAAAGCCACTGCTCTCCAAAAAGAACATTGCTGATCATCTGTACTTTGCTAAAGATCATGCGGACAAGCCAGAAGGCTATTGGAAAAATGTTTTGTGAACGGATGAGACCAAAATAGAACTTTTTGGTTTAAATGAGAAGCGTTATGTTTGGAGAAAGGAAAACACTGCATTCCAGCATAAGAACCTGATCCCATCTGTGAAACATGGTGGTGGTAGTATCATGGTTTGGGCCTGTTTTGCTGCATCTGGGCCAGGACGGCTTGCCATCATTGATGGAACAATGAATTCTGAATTATATCAACGAATTCTAAAGGAAAATGTCAGGACATCTGTCCATGAACTGAATCTCAAGAGAAGGTGGGTCATGCAGCAAGACAATGACCCGAAGCACACAAGTCGTTCTACCAAAGAATGGTTAAAGAAGAATAAAGTTAATGTTTTGGAATGGCCAAGTCAAAGTCCTAACCTTAATCCAATCGAAATATTGTGGAAGGACCTGAAGCGAGCAGTTCATGTGAGGAAACCCACCAACATCCCAGAGCTGAAACTGTTCTGTATGGAGGAATGGGCTAAAATTCCTCCAAGCCAGTGTGCAGGACTGATCAACAGTTACCAGAAACGTTTAGTTGCAGTTATTGCTGCACAAGGGGGTCACACCAGATACTGAAAGCAAAGGCTCATATACCTTTGTCACTCACAGATATGCAATACTGGATCATCTCATCTCATTATCTCTAGCCGCTTTATCCTGTTCTACAGGGTTGCAGGCAAGCTGGAGCCTATCCCAGCTGACTACGGGCGAAAGGCGGGGTACACCCTGGACAAGTCGCCAGGTCATCACAGGGCTGACACATAGACACAGACAACCATTCACACTCACATTCACACCTACGCTCAATTTTAGAGTCACCAGTTAACCTAACCTGCATGTCTTTGGACTGTGGGGGAAACCGGAGCACCCGGAGGAAACCCACGCGGACACGGGGAGAACATGCAAACTCCGCACAGAAAGGCCCTCGCCGGCCACGGGGCTCGAACCCGGACCTTCTTGCTATGAGGCGACAGCGCTAACCACTACACCACCGTGCCGCCCCAATACTGGATCATTTTCCTCAATAAATAAATGACCAAGTATAATATTTTTGTCTCATTTACCTGGGTTCTCTTTATCTACTTTTAGGACTTGTGTGAAAATCTGATGATGTTTTAGGTCATATTTATGCAGAAATATAGAAAATTCTAAAGGGTTCACAAACTTTCAAGCACCACTGTACATCACATCATGTCAAATATTAATTACATGCTTAATTCCATTCATATTTGAGAATTAAACACCATGGTGATATTATCTAACCAACAAAGTTACTATAATTTGGCTTACTAATAGTTCAGGCCAGTGTTTCCTGCAAAGTTACATCTTGGGCAAATCTGAAAAGAAATCTCATTCCTGTAAAAAAAAAAAAAAAAAAATTGTTTCAGAAAGCTGCGAATTTAACATGCTTGGGTGTTACTGAATAGAATATGTCATATAATATGTAAATGTTATTAATAAAGTGTAAAGTGTAGTTATGTTCTTTGAAAATATTTTACATCCATTACCTAGAACCTAGAGAATAATCTATGCATAAACCCCAAAGATGCACAACATATTTTCCATTGCAAAAGTAGTCCATTCAGCCCAAAATGACACATTCTACTCTTCTGAATGTACTGGAGGGCTTTTCCCTGCCCAACTGCCCTCTTTCAATCTCACTATTTTCTTTCCACATACTGGCAGAGCTACTCAAAATCTACAGCAATCCAAGAAAAAAAATAAAAAGCTTATATACTGTCAGAAATAGGGGTACAGTAGGAGTTCATTTCTGTCCCCCAAGGTACAGTCTACACTAACGTACCCCTTAGGGATCATTAGTGGACCTCAAGGTAGCTGTGTGTACCTTTTTATGGCTAAAAAGGTACATATACATGTTTCCAAGCAGTATATAAAGGGTACAAAAAAGTACCTTTGATGGTACTGGTCCAGTGACATGCCACTGTAGCCCTAAAGGTACAGTAATGCACTTTATTTTCTGAAAGTGTAGGTAAAATACAAGTATGGCTATCAAATATAATCACAAAAACAATACAAGTAGAGAAGCACAAGACAAATGCTGCTGTGCTACTGGCTCAAATGACCATTCAGATCCACTGACAACATGATTAATTCCTCTGAAACGTAACATTGAGATTTAATCATCTGGCTGATGCTTTTTTACAAAAGCAGGTTTTGGCAGTTGAGAATAGGGGGTAATGGGCCTTTGCTCAAGGACCTAATCCATCGTGAAAGCCTGTGTGGTGAGCTGAAGAAGAGGGCCCACGAGAGAAGACCTAGGAGCCTGGAGGATCTGGAGAAATATCTTTCATGAGGGTGATGCTGAGATCCCTTGCTCTAATCAAGCATTTCAGGAGAAGACTCCGTGCATAGGCTGGCTGCGCAAAGATGCAGGGGTGACAGCAACTGTGACAAAATTGGATTTGGGGAGGGGGGATGCATTTTCCCCCCGTTTTCTAAGCATATACTTCACTCAATTAAAGATTAGATTATATAATTCTGCAACTGACTGTAAATCTTTCTGCTACAGGAAGTGATTTGTTGTTTATCAGTAACATCATAATGTTCAGTGGCAGGATAACAACAACCGGGTGGTACGATGTGCCCTAATTTTTCTGATAACTGCATATCCTGAAGTGTTTTATTTCTCTTATAACATAACACAATATGGCAATTATTTCTTCCTTTCTTCAAGAACAAAAAACACGTCATACCTTTTGTAGTGACACTCTGGAATTACGTTGTGGAATGTACATGAATAAACATCAGTTCATATCAAGTTATAACAGTTATGAACAGGTTTTTTGTTTTTTTTCCTCCTCTCTGTCGAAGTTAATAAGACAAAGGAAAACTAAGCAACCCCTTTGGACCAATCAGATTCAATAACTATGTGGTTCTTCAATAAATAAAGATGTGTAAATGCTGTCAAACTACTGTAGTATAAGTGCAGAAAACACCTATGGACATCCTCTTGTAAGAAAATAATCGTCGACAATACCAAAATACAATATCGTGTTTGAATGTATTTAATGAAGAGGCTTTCTAACGAGACAAGGGTGCTGTTTGAAGTTTAAAAGAGAGGTTAAATCAAAAGGTAATCGAAATAATCATGCAAATGTCATTCTTGGTTTAAAAATAATTAAGGTAGATGGTCACAGTAATAGTTGTAATGATCTGACTAGTGCCGTAAATACGTCTTTACCTAATCAGGGACTCTTCGAAGCATATGAAATCATGTTCAAATTTAGATAGTAGGACGAGCCTTATTAATGTTTAGCGCTTTCACTTTTTTTTAAAAAGCTCTTTCACATTACACTCAGGTCAGATGGATAGAGATAACATGTGGAAAGAAACCCTCTGGAGGTGAATGCTTTTCCATGACTACAGAAGTCCACTGACACAGATTAGCAAAAGGCACCTACACCTCTGCATGATGCTGAAGGGCTTTTCCCTGATAATGTGCCCTCTTTCAATCTCACTTCCCCCCCACACACATACCTTCTTTATGACCATTAAAGGGCAGCAAAGGAACCCTTGAACATGAATATTTAAACAATACCTAGAATAATACATTTCTAGAATATGGCTTTTTTAAACCTGCAAATATGAGCATCACAACACACACACTAATTATATACATATATAAACACGCAAACTGAAATGTTCCAATGCTCTCCCCATTTGAAACAGCAAGCGGTCAAGCTACCTGCTTGTGAACTAGATCACATCTGTCACCGATACACTACGGGGGATCTTACTATCCACATCTCAACTTGCAGTAGGCTTTTAGATGTTAATTTAAAATATCACAGCATGGTTGAATTCTCATATCTGGAGGTGTTGACAAATTTTTTTGTATAACCGCTCGGGCAGAAGTTTCAGCTGAACTTCTTAGTTAAAAATGTTTCACTACTGATATGGTGAAACTGTTGTATAGATATGAGATGATTATATAGCGTTTATGTAAGAAGTGTCACGTACAAGTGCACTTTGTGATGCATGTTGCTGACTGCTTTGTCTTTTGTGGTTTCTTTAACAGTAAATGTTGCAGAACATTAAATAATAATTAAATAAACATTAACTAATTAATTAAAAGCACAATGTGGTGTTCATTAATAAATTAAAAATTGAAATTGTTGGCAAATCGACGTGGCATTAAATGAGAACACCACTTTGGGATGCGGGGTTATAAATAATCAAATTCATCATGTTTGGCCTGATCACACCACATTTACATCATTCCTAACTCCAAATGTCCTCATTACTCACTACTGTATTTGATCTGTCAAAAATTCCTGTTTGATTTTTCTGTGAAGTATCCAAACACTACGGTTGTTGAGCACATTAGAGCCATTTCTACATGAATATACAACATTTCAAACATTGCAGGAGTCTAAATAATCCTGCTGTTTCACTCCACTCACACTGAATGCTTGTGTAAGGTACAGAATTGGGGGAACACTGATTTAAGAGAAAAATGTGTCAAGTGGCCATATTAAAACATGCTTCTAAGTATCACATCCAATGGTTAATCTGACTCAGTGGGATGTCCCATGGACATTTAAAGCCACATTTTCCATATTACCTTCTTGTACCTGAATGCAGTTCAGATTAGAAAAAAAAAAAAAAATCACTTTGACTCCTGATTCAAGAGCTTTTTATAAATTTGCTATCACAAAAATTTCATAATAAAAGCATGTTTAACATCATAATAGTGCAACCAATGACAAAGTTACATTTTTCATTACAAAAATGAATCAATTATGATGTCTCATCTCATTATCTGTAGCCGCTTTATCCTGTTCTACAGGGTCGCAGGCAAGCTGGAGCCTATCCCAGCTGACTACAGGCGAAAGGCGGGGTACACCCTGGACAAGTCGCCAGGTCATCACAGGGCTGACACATAGACACAGACAACCATTCACACTCACATTCACACCTACGGTCAATTTAGAGTCACCAGTTAACCTAACCTGCATGTCTTTGGACTGTGGGGGAAACCGGAGCACCCGGAGGAAACCCACGCGGACAACATGCAAACTCCGCACAGAAAGGCCCTCGCCGGCCATGGGGCTCGAACCCAGACCTTCTTGCTGTGAGGCGACAGCGCTAACCAGTACACCACCGTGCCGCACTCAATTATGATGTGAAACACTGAATTTCTTCATATCATGTCATTTGTTCAGTGAAACAGAGGACATGAAAATGTCCTTTCGTGTAAATCAGATTTTTTAAATAATTTTTGCTATTTATCAAAGAAAAAGGTATAATCATTGACAAGGTGCGATGAAGGTTTTGGTAAGGTAAATGTTTATTTAGCATTTATGGAAGGAGATTTAAGTATCAGTACACTGTAACAGTAAATTGTAGTAAACTGATATTTTCGGTTTTCTGCCATAGAGAATAGTCTGTTATTTTCAGCAGCATGAGCTCTACTTTAGTCCAGTTGGCCCATTCTTAAATTACTTATATACTATAATTACTTTTATATATTTATATATATATATATATATATATATATATATATATATACATACACACACACACACACACACGTGTGTGTTATTTACCAGCTGGGAGGTCCGTATCGTCAAATACCGTGACCGAGATCTTGAAAGTACTGACAGAGGCCCTCTGGGCCGAGGTCAGTATTTAAGGCCGAGGTCAGGGTATTTCACCATACGGACCGACCTTAAGCTGGTAAATAATATATTTATTTTTTCTTTACCAAATTCTAACAGAAAACGAGAGCGCCCGAAAGGGAAAACCGAGCCGAGCCGCCATTTTGAATCCTCATTCACGGCTGTAATGCAAATTGCTTCCTCCTCAAGTGCACTTCCATGGCAGGAAAAAAAAAAAAAAAAAAACTACATTTTGCCGCCTATGTAGTCCCCTATTTATACAAATAGGAGTCATTCAGGATTCAGCCATGTTTTTGCTCGGCCTTAGCAAGTTAGAGGTTTTTAGCTTTCTCCTCAAATGTTTTCTTTTATTTCTTCTTCCTCAGGGTAGTAAAACTCACTTTCGCTGTGAACACTGTCGTTATCGCTATCCATGCTGTAAAATTAATGCTATTCTCCTGAGAAATGCTGGCAAAAATTTATAAGATTTTTAATAATCTTATAAATCTTATAAAAAAAAAAAAAGATAAATGTTGACAAAAAATGCTACTATGTTTGTTGTTGTTGTGAACGAGCGAGTCGCCAGAGGTCCGTAACCGGGGTCCGTAACCGGGGTCCGTACCGTAGGATACGGACTCGCTCGCCAGCCAATCAGAGCGCAGGATTTGGACCGCGAAAAAAATAAATACAATTATTTATTTTTTTTCCATATTTGTACGATAAAATCACCCAAAGTTATAACATGAAAAAATATGTGGCACTTGGTGAGTTATCCCAGCAACGACTCAAAATAATTAAATAGTGTCAAACAACATGAAGAAAAACCTAAAACCAACAGAAAAGAACAGCAGCAGTAATGTGTGGGAAATGGAGTATTCAGAAATTGAGGAGACATTAAAAGAAATCATTTTGGTACAGGATAGTCACTCGTACATGAATTAGCAGCAGACATTGGAAATGCGGTACAAATAGAGAAGGTACAAATGAGAAAAAAAAGAGAGATTTAAAGGTAAATTCCACAAAATCTATTTATTCGTTACACATCACATCCTGTGTAATGGGACTCTCAGAAAATATGAATGCATGTATCCTGGTAAAATACCTGCAGCAAATGCGAATGACAACATGACCAGTAAAGCTATCTTAACAGTACAGTCTTCTATAAATAAATTTATTATACAATAACGTGCTCATATCACCAGGTTTGAAGAATATAAGAAACACGGGAGAAAATAAACTGATCTATTAGCTTGTGCTGTTCATTTATAGCTATCCATGGAGGAGTTTTATCATAAAGGAGACGATCTGTAATTTAAGAAACCCGTCTGAGAATCTAACAGTGAGATTAAGTCTTAATTGAGATTTTTAAGAATAAATCACAATCATCTGTTTCTGTAGGAGATTTCTAACAGACTACACTTTCCAAAAGGAGGTTGGGGAGCACAAGCAAGTCTCCAACCTTTAGGAGACTTTAAGAACTGGATGTGACAAAAGGAAAATTGTTTTTGATTATACTTTATTGCTTTAAGCTTTATTGTTTACACAAGATGTATTTGGAACCATCCTTAATCGTGTCCAAGTACACCACCAGACATCAACCAATCGGTGTTTGCCTGAAAGCCGGAGGACACACCTCACTGTAGATATGCACGATTCCCAGTCGAATTGCAGGGGACCGTGCACCAGAAGTGAAAAAGGGTCTCTCCAGGCAGCACATACCCATAAACCCTCTCTCTGCATCATGACAAATATGTATTAAAGCAGATGCATAAAACACGCCTTGCTTGCCACTTGGTGAACGTATCATAAACTTTCATCATATGCAAGTAATAAATCCATGTATCCATCTAATCCATGCAGATTATAATTAACCATTCTAAGATTCAGTATAAAATACTCAAATAATGTGTCAGTAATGGTCTTTAGCCATTATGAAATGTCTGGAAGTAGTAAGTCAGGACAAGCAGACATGCTGTTTATCAGCTAAAACTGACTACAGTGATGACTTCATGACAATGCAGACGGCGCTAGCCGTGCTTACTGCCAATATTCATTACAAACCAAAACAAACGGTATCAAGAATGTAAGAATAAACAGTGTAAAGAGAAAGTGCTTGCTATCGAAAACCTTTACAGAAGTCAAAACAAAAGGATT
Organism: Neoarius graeffei; assembly: GCF_027579695.1. NCBI lineage: Eukaryota > Metazoa > Chordata > Actinopteri > Siluriformes > Ariidae > Neoarius > Neoarius graeffei. The sequence goes on along the minus strand of NC_083570.1, from coordinate 86,779,650 downwards.
CAGGAAAGGAAGGCAAAATGAGCCAAGGCAAAGGCAAGAAAAATCTCTGGCCCTTAAAAAAAAATGAGTAGGGGTTACTTGTCTCCCATTTTTCCATTTTCTTTGATGCCATTTTTACTCATAGGGTGTGACTGATAAGAGTAATCCAGAAGCTGGGTTTCCCAAGATAGGGGGAAGCCCCGTTTGTGACACATGCGCACACACCCACACAGCCAAACACCTGCGTACCTGAGCCTGTTTATCAACTATGTACTTTCTAAATCTAAAAAAGTGCCAGCATATTACTTAGGAGACAGGACTTATCATATAGAACAGATTATTTAATGTGTGTCAGTGTGTCACATTTACCTGTAGCAAAACAGTCAAATTAATTCTATAAAAGATAGCAACTGCCAGAGCAAGCCACTGGGGGTTTTTCTATCTTCCTCTAGATGGACCACATACACTCTCTCTTTCCCCTTACTCACTCACTCTCTCTCTCTCACACACAAGTGACGGGGAGGGGGTGAGGGAGAAAGAAAATCCCAAGTGTCATCAAAGGAAAAAAAAAAAACTATTGGCAGCTGATTGCATTTGCTAATATCTAAAGTGTTTCGGCCCACCCATTCATTTTCCACAAAATGACTATAAATAAAGAGGCCTGGGTATCACTTGACTATAAGCTCTCACACTCGCACTGAAGAGAACACTGAAGAGGAATTATTAAACTTGCATCATGTCTCTACAATGGATTCTGGCGCTGACTCTGACTCTGACTTGGCTGCACTGCCTGACAACTATGCCTACGTCTTCAGAATATACTAAAGAAGCATTTCGAATGATTTCGAACCTGCAGAACATAACCTGTGTAAGTCTTTCACTGGTAACTCTATTAAGCCTGTATTCATTTCATTTATTTTATTCACTGATCTACTATGATGTATTTTAATGTTGTCACCTTTAATCTTATTACAGAATCAATCTGATTCTATGTTCTACAGTCCCTCTGGCGAAGAGGTAAGCAACTAATATTTCTCTACAATTAATTGTTTTCTGAAAAATCACACAGGAAACAAGTTACTACAAGAATGACAAATCTTAAGTCAGCAGAGAGAGCAAGTACCTGTTTTCTGAAAATGACAGTATAGTTTGGAAAGAAAATGTGAGCAAATAAATCATGCTCTGAAATTCACTGATTGATTACAATGAGCTCAAATTGGTAAAGTTTGTGCCCTGTTGTCTTTTTCCTACTATTGCTCTAACACTACCCTGTTTATTTTGTTCTCTCTCTTCCCTTCTCAGAACATCATCCAAGCTCTGAACTGCTCCATTCAAGAGCTGAAGACGGTTAGAGCAGAGTGCTTTGGAAATAACTCCGGTAAAGCAGTCAAGCATGCCAGGAGGTTAAGTGACCTGATTGGGCGGATGCTGAAACATTCAGTAAGTTTTTTTTTTTTGTTGTTGTTGTTGTTGTTTTTTGGATAACTCTAATTTAGTAATTCAGAAACTCTGCTAACGGGTTGTCTCTGTTTCTTTTTAGAAACAAAACAGCTCTACACACTGGTCCTGTGAGGGAAGGTCACAAATTGAGCCATATCACCGTTTCCTCAAGAACGTCCAGACACTGATCCAAAGGCTGAACAGCAGAGAATAATAAAACAACCTAAATGACAACATCAGTGTATGTGTAGACAAACATTACAGCAGAGAGACTCAATTACAATGTAATCACTGTACAGGATTTCTTTCCTGACATTATCTTGAAAATGAAAGGTTCTCGATGATCGATTTGTAGAAATGGCTACCGAAATGTCGTGGTAACGGCTACTTTACTTCCATGAAGAAATTCTGTGAACAAAGTTCTCTTTCTTGCCATTTTTTTTTTTTTTTGTTAAAGCACTAAAAAATTTTTTAATAAGCTTTTTATAGGATGTGCAGATATTTATGTATTTATATATTTATTTAAAATATTTAATAAGCAATTTTAAAATGCTTGTCATCTGAAGAGAAAAATAAAGTGATGTTTGTTCTGTAAATTTGAGTTGTATTTATTGAAACTTAACAGATTTTGATCCATCAGTTTATATAGCAGGACATTTTAGGTACCTGAAAAGTAGCATCAAATATGTGGACTGTCAAAGTTCATCAGGGGAAGCCCTAAAGATTGACCTTTTTTCTGGAAAAAAAAAAAGCCATTTTAAATAGTCCAAAAGACTGTTAGCTGTTCCACTGTGAGGTGGACATCAATATGACTTCATTAGGAAAGTCCCTCATTCTTATAAAGGTAGTGCGTGGCAATGAGTCCCGGACACGGAAAATGAAGTTACCTTTACCCACTCCTACCAATAACATTCTTGCCCACCATTTCCATATCTGGACACATCCGTCATGCTAATCACACATCACTCTAATCATACGTCACATCAAGCTACACCACATCACCTAAATCAAGCTTCCACTCTTAGCACAGAGCAAAACACTTTGTATCTGGCTTATTCCTATTATACAAAGGCACCAGAGACACTGTTTGCAGGCTTCACTCCTCTCAGTCTTACTTTCACAAAGATTCATTTATTGTGAATGAGTCAGCCATGTTCCAGGGGAAATAACTGCCCTATATCAATGCAACATAGAGTAATATAACTTGTTTGAGCATCAACATTACTGGGAAATAATTGGTCCGCTGACTTCAAATACATGATTTTTTTTTTTAATTTTTGGTAAGCGCAGAGAAACTGACAGATTCCCCTAAAGTGTCACTATTTCTACCACTTAAAAGGCAGCAAAACAAATACTGGTGTGTAGTTACTGCACAATAAGCTTCCTTTTTACAGATGTTTGATGTTGGTTTCTCAAAGATGACACCCACCTGTACAGGAAATGTTTTCAAGAATAAGATTCTGTATGCTTACTAAGCCAAATACACCTAAATTGCCAAACATTGGCCCTCTAGACAGAAGGCTAACATGGCTTTTTGACAGCCAAGAACTTTTTTTAAAAAAAGTTTTACCCATTTGATTTTAAGGAACAAGACCCACCCACTATCAATGTAGGTATTTATCAGATCTGTACATCAGTGTTACATGGATATTACCCAAACTAGCGGTGTCAAAAAAAAAAAAATCAGATTTCCTTATGCATGGAGAAAAAGCCACTATGTGGGTGTGTATCCGCATCATGTTATGATCAATCTTTCCCCTCTAAACGTGTGCGGCAACAAAAAGCTGCACTACAACACTGCTATTAATATTTACCACAAACTTTGAGTACTAAACCCGAAGTCATGCAGTCTTTCACTTACATTCAGTTACTTATTAAAAAGGGCAGTGTGTGCGATACATCTCTTATGGACCAGGTAAATTATATAATAATTTATATATATTAACAAACAAACAAAAAACCTCTGACTCCTGGATTATTAATCAGCAAGCATGAGTAATCGATCTCACGGCACCATTTTTAATGGGTATTAACGTGCACGTCATTCGTCATCAGGTCTGACAGTTCTGAGCATGACCCATTAACACAAAATAGAAAGTTTACATACATGATCACATAATGTCGTCTCATATCTTCAGTGCAAACGAGCTGCACACTTATCCACTTATAATGGGCTGATTTTTGTGTGTGTAAAAAGAGCAAACAGCTTCCTGTACCACTTAACTGTACCGAATTACAGAACGCCTTTTATAAGTCAGAAAAGAATATTACTATCAAGCAGCCTTTAACCAACACATGGCTGACTACATCTGCTGATCTTAAAGCTTAGACTAATATTAACATAATACGGCATTTGCAGCACAAAAGTGTTTAAGAAATTTATTAAATTTAACTCTTACATCGGATTATTTTCAAGTCATTTTTGAGCTACAGGAATATGATAGATCAGGAATAAACCATTACTTCGAGAACCGCTCAAGCTGGTTATTTTCCACGTCTCTGCACACATACACACACAGCAGGCACTAAGCTGAAGGAAAATGTCATGCATAAAGTAAAATCTCACAGGGCCTATGGAATAAAATCTCAAGTTGGTTAAAAACAGCAAAAACATTAATGTATTATACATATGAATATAACTATAATCTTCAAAGCTACCTGTGCATGCCCAACTCTTCTTCCCTTGCAAGCAAAAGAGTAAGATTATGATCCTGTCTCTTACACACATACAAATATTGAAGGCATCTAGTTGCAGTATCACTTTTGACAGGAAGTCGAGGTTTCCTGTGTACTACTAGTAACAAGAAAGGATGCGCTTGCCTCGACCCTAACCTTTCGAAACTAGCAACACCACTTCATACAGAAACACCTCTCTCACCACTACCTTACCTTCTTACCTTGCTAATTAAGAAACAAAATTGAATTTAATATAAATTTAATAGAACAGGAACACCTGAAGAATTTGTGAAATCTAAAAAGTCATGAAAATTTGCAGTGTTAACCGGAGAGCTTTTTTAAACTTTATTTTGTATTATTTATTAAAGGTGCGATAGATTTGAAATCTATATTTACCTTGGCAAAGGAGAGTTTGGAAATTATATACTATAAACCTCGAACACTGTTGTCTCCGCCTTCATCCCGTATATGCAAAAGAGGGCAGAAAACAGGCCAATTCCAAAATCCTGGAGTGTTTTATAATAGTTGAGACTCATTAATATTCACACCCCAAAGTTTGCATACACCAGCCCATGTTACTTTCGCTTCCGGTACTGAAGCCAGCGGGTGCCGACACCAGGGTGGAGAGTTCATGGGAAACGCAGCAGCAGACTCGCACAACTTTGGAGACATGGCTTTCGACTGGTGCTTCCCGGCATATACTTGTCTCCAATGTGCGCTCACTCAGCAAACAAAACAGATTAATTTAAACTGCTGGTAAGAATGACAAAGGATTTTTCAACTACGAGGTGCAATCAAAAAGTTCCAGGACTGTTCCTGTTGTGAACCAATGGAGCACGGCAAGGTCATGAGCATTCAGCAGAAGCGAGCAATAACTCTTGTGAGTCAGTATGCCATGTGATGTCATATTGTCAACATAAGGACCTGTGTTCCACGCGTTTTTGTGATGACGTGCATGTGCGCATTTGCAATTTTACTATGGACCAGAAAGTAAACATCAAATTCTGTGGGTCACATTTCTGGACTGCATTTCCTAGAGCGAACCGCGGCGGCCACATCCACAATCATGCCCTAATGACACACACCCGCTGCAAACCAGCCAATCAGAGTAGAGCTCATCAACATATTAATGATCCCACCACAAAAGGGTATAGAGCTTTTCCCCCCAATCAAAATCATATACATATTGAAAACAATATTAAACTGTTTAATATTATATTAAACAATTTAAAATACCGAATAAATGCATTCTATGGCACCTTCAAACTATTTACAGAGTTTCGCTTTTTGTGAAATGCCTTGGAAAAGTAGACTTGCTGTTTGCAACATTGCCCTCAATGACCAAAAATCTAAGCAACTGTTATAAAGGCAAAGAGAGGCCAAATTGGTGAGTGAAGAAAAAAAAAAAAATACAGGGCACATTATACAATATTTAGAGCCATATTACAAGGAACACTTTCATTCAGGTGGAGGATTTTTTGTTTGTTTGCTTTTATTTCAAAATGTAATTCAAGGATCTAACCAGGAAAAAGGAGGAAAATAAAGCAAGTAGTCCAAAACCTAATCAATTACTTTATATTATCTAACAACATGGTTATGAAAAGCACTTACTCATGACAATACTCAGGAAAGTGCAAATATAACTCACAATGTTTATATTCTACAACACTGGTGTTACATTTTCATGTCACCCAGCCCCACTCATCACTTTCCAAAGCTTCAAGTAAAAATACGTCTGAGAAAAAACAAACAAAACATAACCATTATTCAGTGAAGAATCTTTTATCTAAGCATAAATCAATCAAAGGTGTTTCTCACAGGCAACTGTTTTAATTCAGGTTGTTTCTTTTTTACTGAAAATGTGGGGAGTATAAAGATAAAGCACTTCCTTTTTGATGTTCAATGCAAACCATCACTGAATTTTCAAACCTTTCTTCCAAAGGTGCTTCAGAGCTAGGACTGTAATCTGTGGACCGGCTCTCACATTGTCAAGTGATCACTGATAGGTGGTTTTTCAACCCACTGTCCATAGCCCCTCGTGGCCAAGTACGACTTCAGAACACTCTTTGCCTCCTGGTACGGTTTCGCCATCATCTACATTTCCAATACAAATACAGACAACTAAGATTACCTGAAAGTCCTGAGTTACCTTTTAATGCAACAGACGAACAACACCTTGCTCAACTGTAAGTTGTTAATGAATATCAAACTTTTCAATCAATGTGTGAGATTTCAACATCACAATGTTAATAAACCTCCCACAATTAGTTTCCTAGTAAAACTAGGGCTAGGACTGATAATTACTGTAAAGTTACAGAAATTTTAAAGCCAAAAAAAAAGACTACTTAATTGCAATTACTTGGAAGATAATGAAAACTTAATACTGCTGTACCTTGGCCTCCCTGTAGGAAATGGCAGCTAACAACTCCTCTCTGTGTGTCTCTTTTGCCACCAAATTGAAACGACTCAACATGGCAGCTTTACACAGTCGACTAGCAAGAGCAGGGCCACTTTTAAAGGGAGACCTAAAAGATACGCAGAGAAACATAGAAAAGTAAAATAAGACTGACACACCAACAGTGCCTCAACAAGAGAAGGAAGGCTACACAACAAAAATTCAAAATTACAAAAAAATAAACCTGAGTTGACATATTTGGACCAATTTAGTCTAAGATCAGAGAAATCAGCTGAAAAACTGAGATAATTACACATTTAGACAAAGATACCAGTTAACATAATATCCTAAACTGTTACTGATACTGCTGCTATAAACTGATATGTCATGAATGTCATGGCAATATTGGGCTTTCAATGATTTCTTTGCACCGTTCTTTTTCTGTGGCAGAATGATACAACATACAGTACCAGTCAGAAGTTTGAACACACCTACTCAATTCATAGAGTTGACTGTATTTTGACAATGTAGAACAATATTGAGGACATCAAAACTATAAAATAACAAATGGAACATATAGTGCCTTGCAAAAATATTCATGCCCCATGGTGTTTGCCCTGTTTTGTTACATTACAAGCTGGAATTAAAATTGATTTTTTTTTGTGTGTGTGTGTGTGTGTGTGTGTGCGTGCGTGTGTGTGTGTGTGCGTGTGCGCGCGTGTGTGTGGGTGGGGTGGGGTTAGCATAATTTGATTTATACAACATGCCTACCACTTTAAAGTGCATATCACGGGTAAATTCAGGATCAAGATCAATGTAATTCTCCTATTTTATATTAAACTTTGGTCAAATATCTGTAACATTCTGCATTATCTGCAATTTTTTTTTTTTTTACCTTGCGCAAAACCAGAAAAATTCAGTTGAAATCAAGCCATTTGAGGCGAATTGGTCCGCCTCTGTAAAAACTTGCCATTTGAATTTCCCAGCAAACATTGATTTTCATGACGTCGCATGCGGGACGCCTCCCTCTGAATCCTACGTCAGCGCTGGTTTGTTTATGAGAAAACGACCTGGTGGTTTTCTGCAAATTTCTTCAACGTTATCGCGTAATTATTAAAATGGTTAACAGATGTATCGTAGGAGGGTGTAGTAACACCAATCTTGATGGGATTAGTACTCATCGTTTTCCAAAAGACTGAACAATGAGAGAGAAATGGGAGCGCTTGGTCTACACAGGCTGTGCACTGAAACCGTGCAAGCTCGCGCAGCCTGCTGGCGCTTCCACAGGTGACATCACGAATCTGGCTCCAGACTCCCTTGGGATTTTTCCCAGACGTGTTTTGTTATTTTATTTTTTTCTGCTGTAGACAGATGGCCTTGTGCAAAATTACCCTTCTGGATGAGTGTGTAAATTTCATATAAAAAAAACAAAAAAAACCAAAATTGGTCCAGAATATGCACTTTAACGGTGCACGTTGTTGCTGTTGTTACACAAACAATAATTAAGATGAAAAAAAAATCTGGAATGTACATAAATATTCACCCCCTTTCGTATGAAACCCCTAAATAAGAGCTGGTCCAACCAATTCACTTCATAAGTCACATAATTAGTTGATTAAGATCCACCTGTGTGCAATCAAAGTGTCACATGATCTGTCACATGACATCTGTATAAATCAACCTGTTCGGGAAGGACCCTGACTCTGTAACACTACTAAGCAAGCAACATGAGAACCAAGGAGCCTCCAAACAGGTCAGAGACAAAGTTGTGAAGAAGTATAGATCAGGGTTGGGTTATAAAAAATATCCCAAACTTTGAATATCCCACAGAGCACCATTAAATCCATTATAGCAAAATGGAAAGAATATGGCACCACTACAAACCTGACAAGAGAAGACCGCCCACCAAAGCTCACAGACCGGGAAAGGAGGGCATTAATCAGAGATGCAACAAAGACACCAACAATAACGCTGAGGGAGCTGCAAAGATCCACAGTGGAGATGGGAGTATCTGTCCATAGGACCACTTTAAACTGTACACTCCACAGAGTGGGGCTTGATGGAAGAGTGGCCAAAAAAAAGTCATTGTTTAAAAAAAAAAATTCACATTTGTAGTTTGCCCAACAGCATGTGGCAGACTCCCCAAACACATGGAAGAAGATTCTCTGGTCAAATGAGACAAAATTTGATCTTTTTGGCCATCATGGGAAATGCCATGTGTGGCACAAACCCAACACCCTGAGAACACCATCCCTACAATGAAGCATGGTGGTGGCAGCATCATGCTGTGGGGATGTTTTTCATCTGCAGGGACAGGAAAGCTGGTCAGGACTGAAGGAAAGATGGATGGCACTAAATACAGGGCAATTCTGGAGGAAAAACCTGTTTGAGTCAGCCAGAGGTTTGAGACTGGGACGAAGGTTCACGGTCTAGCAGGACAATGACCCTAAACATACTGCTAAAGCTACACTGGCGTGGTTTAAAGGGAAACATTTAAATGTCTTGGAATGACCTAATCAAAGCCCAGACCTCAATCCAATTCAGAATCTGTGGCATAACTTTAAGATTGCTGTACACCAACGCAACCCATCTAACTTGAAGGAGTTGGAGCACTTTTGCCTTGAGGAATGGGCAAAAATCCCAGTGGCTAGATGTGCCAAGCTAATAGAGACATACCCCAAGAGACTTGCAGCTGTAATTGTAGCAAAAGGTGGCTCTACAAAGTATTGACTTCGGGAGGTGAATACCTATGCACACTCCAGATTTCTGTTTTTTCATCTTAATTATTGTTTGTGTCACAATAAAAAAAGAAACAAATGTGCACCTTTAAGGTGGTAGGCATGTTGTGTAAATCAAATGGTGCTAACCCCCCAAAAATCCATTTTAATTCCATCTTGTAATGCAACAAAACAGGACAAACACCAAGGGGGATGAATACTTTTGCAAGACACTGTATATGGAATTATGTCCCCCCCCCCCCCCCCCCAAAAAAAAGGTTAAAATATTTATGTTTTATATTTTAGATTGTTCAAAGCAGCCAGTGTTTACCTTGACGCTTTATACACTATTGGCATTATCTTAACCAGCTTCATGAGGTAGTCACTTGGAATGCTTTAACAGGTGCCTCATCAAAAGTTAATTCGTGCAATTTCTTGCCCTCTTAATGTGTTTGAGATCAAACAGTAAAGAGTAAAAAATATACAGTAAATAGCCCTATTCCACAACTGTAGTAATCCATATTGTGTCAAGAACAAATCAACCAAGAGAAACAACATCCATCATTACTTTAACACATGAAGCATCTTTTAATTAATAAAAATAAAGAAAAAACATTGAAGTCGAAGGTGTCCCCAAACTTTTGATTGGTACTATACCTCTTTTTTTTTTGGGGGGGGGGGGGGGGGGGTTTACTTGGTGAATAAGTTTTATTTATATATTTTTTTGGTCTTCTGAAATCAACACAGGGTCACAATTATGCATACCGGGTCAGAAATATACATACAGCACACCGAATATTTGGTTAAATGTCCCTCAAGTTCCACTTTGACCAGATGCTTTTGGTCCTCATCACCAAACTTCTGGCAGAATTCTGGTTGGATATTTGTCTATTCTTCTTGGGGGAATTAGTAGAATTCAAATAAATGTGTGTGTTTCCTGGTAAAGACCCGACTTTTCAGTACAATTCACATATTTTCGTGAGGGTTGAGGTCAGAACTTGTTTTAAGCTTAAATGTTGGCCTGCTTTATCCATTCCACAACCAACTCGGATGTGTGTTTGGGGGTCACTGTCCTGCTGGAACACCAAGTTGTGTCCAAGTTTCTGTTGGTTTGAGGTAATGCTAAAGAATTCTGAGGTTGACCTTCATTATTCTATCCACCAGTTCCACTGGCAGCAAAACAGCCCAAGAGCATGATGCTACCACCACTATGCTTAAAAATTGGTGCAATGTACTTCTATACCTCTAGTCATTGTGGCCAAACAACTCAATCTTTGTCTCATCTGACCATAAAACTTTCTCCAGAAGGCCTTTTCTTTGTCTCTGTGGTCAGCTGCAAACTTTACTTGAGCTTGAAAGTGTCAATTTTGGAACAGGGGCTTCCTTCTTGAACAGCAGCCTCTCAACCCATGGCGATGTAGAACTCACTTTACTGTAGACAGTGTTCCAGCAGCTTCCAGTTCATGGCAAGCCTGTGCCATGGTGGCTCCTGATCAACCAAACCAATTTCCTCTCAACTGAGCATGATAGTTTGGGTCTCCCTGCAGCAGTGGTTTAGCCAAGTGGCTACACCTCCCAATAACTTGTCTCAACTCCTTCCCGCGCCATGCCCTGGTCTTCCCAGGCAGTCTCCTGTCCCAGTACTAACCAGGCCATTAAGGCACATTGGGCGGCACCGATCTGTTTCCGTAGCCCTCGGCCTCTCGCCTATAAAGCTAGTCCTCTGGTAACCGCGAGAGTTTGACTCCCCACTTGCACCTGTACTGCAGTGTGCCTTGCCAGACGGCAGTAGGGACCCTTTTTTGAATTTGCGATCTCCCGATCGAGAGGTGGACATGCTAACCACTAGGCCAGCTCATGGTTCCCAGTAACTTGTACTTACATACAATTGTTTGAACTGATGATCTGAGAATCTGCAGTTATTTAGAAATGGCTACAAGAGACATTGCAAAGTTGTGTAAATCTATGATCCTCTTTCTGTAGCAACTGACAGATCAACTATGATCTGCAACCATAGCAGTTAAAAGTCTAAAATCATGTATTTGAGCTTACAGACATTAGTCCAGGATGTTTCATGTTTTTTACAGTATGTACAGCATGTGTGTGTATAATGCAGTATCACCATACATGTAACACACGTTATAGTTCTTCTTGGTGCCACCTGTAATGGTAGGGTCAGATTTTATTCACTGCATTCAAGTCTAGTTGCATTGTCGAGATCTTTGGTGTCATAAAGGTTTGTCGACTTAAAAACAATTAAGTCAGCAATATTTCTTTGCGCTCATCTCAACCGTATCTAAAACGAAGACTGAAGCTGATCATGGTAGCCCTGTCTCATGTCACTCTCCTGCTGTGACTGCTGGGCAACAGACTGCATTAATACAAATATTTTATATTATGCATGCATGCATACATACACGTACATGTGTGTGAGGCCAAATACACACACACACACACACACACACACACACACACATCAGGGCTTTACATTAGCACCCGCCCACCTGCCAAATGTGGGTAAAATTCGGCTTTGGTGGGTAATGACTTTAGTCTCACTAGCCACTTTGGTGGGTGGTTTATTCTGTGGTATGACAATATATTTTAATTGTAGTTTTCTCTGAAGGCATCTGATATAATAAACGCATTGCAATGTAATATTACGTGCCTACAACTCCCATGAGCACCTGCATAAACATTCTGACAACATGTTAGAATTGTTTAGAACGTTCGTTAACGTCTCAGATAAAATCAGTGATACAGTAACCTGCGGTTAATGAAGGAAGCGACAAAGTTGCTGACGACTGACAAGCGCACGATGTGGCGGCATATAGCTGGAGTTTCAAACCCTGCTGCTCAGGAAAAAAGGGGCAGAGATGAGCAGGGCCGGAGCAGCATTTTAAAATCACCGAGGTCCGTGATGCGCAAAGTGCGCGCCAAAACATTTTCGACATATTTAAATGAGAGGGGTGAATTACACATCACGCGAGATTTATTCCTGAAATTACTTTTAATGGTGTTTGAACTGAATATCATCAGTTTTGAAAAAAAAAAAACATGTATGTGGTAAGAGTAAGAATAATTTAAGCTTGTTTAAATGGTTTGATCTGGCCCAAGCAATGAGGACAAAAGATACCCTCATCATGTAGCCTATGGAACTAAGATACATTAACAATCTGGCATCCGTTACACCTACACACAAAAATTCTGGGGGAAAAAAAAAAAAAAAAAAATCAGTGTACACCACCATGTTTTAGGCAAAATTATCCAAGGCAAACATAAGTTGAAACTTTCCAATTGCTTTGGCTTATCGAATTATTTATTTTTAAAATCACAAACAAGGCAGGCTACAACTGCGCTGCTGCACATGTAGTACGGAGTAAACCTGAAAAGTAAACCCGATCTGCTCAGAGAGTCATATGAGCTCCTGTTTAGCCTCTTTCAAGATATTGAATATAGGGTTTTGATGGCGCATCCTATATGGAAAGCCACTAGAGGCAAAACATGGCCACGTTCACATTACACCACAGGTTCCTGAATGTGGTCCTGGAATGCACCATTTTCCCCGGTTCAGCTATAATCAGCTAATTAACTAATTATACAACAGTTCAGTAATATAGAGACTCACTAATTTGATTGGCTGAGCAGCATTCCATTAGTGCCTATGTTTAGTATAACCGAACTGGGACGTTACCCCTTTTCGACCCACAGAGAACGGATTCTGTTCTTGTTCAAAGAATCCTAAATGGAATTGGTTCAAGAACCTGTTCCCTGTTGGTCGAAAAGGCGTACCTACTCATTCGTAAGGTTTTTTTTTTTTTGTAGGCTGTAGCCACGATGTCGTCATGTCGTCAGAATCAGTGTAACGCATCTCTCATAACCCGGGACGGAACAGTACCATCGTGTGTGTGTATTATTTACCAGCTGGGGGGGGGTGTCCGTATCGTGAAATACCGTGACCGAGGTCTTGAAAATACTGACCAAGGCCTCTGGGCCGAGGTCACGGTATTTCACGATACGGACCGACCTTAAGCTTGGAAATAATATATTTATTTTTTCATCTCATCTCATCATCTCTAGCCACTTTATCCTGTTCTACAGGGTCGCAGGCAAGCTGGAGCCTATCCCAGCTGACTATGAAGTTTGAAAATGTAAATTTAACAGCTTCATCAACGTGCGCTGATGGTTACCACGGAAACTCCGTGTCTCCTGCACTGCGTTCCTCCCCCGAGTCGCGTGTGCGCTCATTCGCTTTTGTGTTCTTGGTCTCAGAGCCGCGCGCACCAAACAGACAGAATCAACGTTTAACATCATTAACAATGCACTTTTTACGGAGACGTTTTAATGTTATTCTTTATTTTTTTATCCAGTTGAATATTTAGCGTACAAATGTATTTTCAGCTCTTAAAAATGACCGAGGTCCAGACCGGGGGGGCCCTCAGAGCTGGCTGCGGCCATGGAGATGAACAAGACGCTAATAGGAAGATAAGACAGTTCAATGACAAATGGAAGTTCGGGTGAGATTGGCTAGTTCATAGCAAAACCGAAAATACCATGTACTGCGAAGACTAGGAAGTCTGGCAAAGACAGGCACCAGTAATTTTAAACTTGAAACTATAAAGGACCACGAAAAGTCAAATGCACACATCGGTACTATAACATCAAAACAGGTGAAGACAGCTGGTCACTACAGGACAGCATTGCTTTCAGTCCCTGGCGGTCATGAAGTCGGCTGAGCTGGAGAGGATGGAGCTGCTGTTTAGAAACGTTCACACGATTGGAAAGAAGCTGATCTGCCCCAGCTATCAACTTACGGCCTGCTGGAAGCCTCAGGTCACAAAGACCATTTTTCATGGACCATTCAGACTCATCTGATGATGAATGTAATGAGGACATTTAATGTCTCTCTCTACATATGTTCTCTCTCACACACACACACACACACACACACACAATTAATATATAATACATAATAATACTTGATAATACACATAATACTTGCATATCAAAACATCAAATGTTTTTCAATGATAAATGTTTTGAATTGGACTTTTAATATTAGAATCAGTTCAGTTGTACTGAATGTTATTTTTCATATTGTAAGGGACTCTTTTTTTTATATTTTTGTCTGAATTGGTTGCATGTTTTCATATAGAGGATGTGCAGTCACGTGACCCGTCCGTGTTTACGCCACCATATTGGACGGCTTCAGGATTGTTTACCTTGCGCGAGCGTAATGGATCCAGGGAGTAATCCCCAAGAAAATTTGGAAAATACCCCATCTACATCACGCGATTACTTGTCTAAGTTTGTTCAGCATCTTGAAGGTGACGTGAGGCACCGTTACGTGGAAAAGTGTTCCAGGTTGGGGATTGCAGATCCGTACAACTTGCCGCAATCCTTGTTCAGGGAAATACGGAGCTGCGGTGCCGGCGATTTGCCCGATCTGGCCTACCACGACATTTACAATTATCTTGTTAATCGTGAATCGTGTTACACTGGCAAAGCCCTCAAAGCTTACAAGAGCCTGGAAGCTTATAAATATTTTGTTGCGGGATGGGTATCCCAACTATACCTCTGGAAGGTTCCGAAGAAGGAAGTCTACTTGATAATCTCACGGGTAAGTGGCATTAAGACGTTTATCATAAAGAGACTATGCAGGACGCTTTATCGTAAGAATGTTCGAAATCTAAACTCAGTTCCAGATATGAGAAGAAAACAGTAAATCAGAAAGCTGCACACATTTGCGCAGCTTCCGCGAAAACGTGTGCAGCTTTCTGATTTACTGTTTTCTTCTCATACTTCCTATGTTTCATGGACTGTAACGGCATTTGCTTATTTAGTAATTTTAATACAGAATTTACTCTGATGAAATTATTCAGACACTCCAATGCCCCCCCTAAAAAAAAAATCAGATCTGCACGATTCAGCCGTGAAAAAGGCAGCATCCGCCAAAAGGCGCGCCGTTTGCATTCCTGTTAAACTCATAGGTTAACCGACTTTAACCGGCTAATGAGGCTCGGTGGTCGGTCAAGATTTTTTTTTTTAGTTTTCGCCATCCCTACTATGGATTGGCCTTTCAAAGGCATATATGAGCCAAAAAGATAAAACATTGTCATAGACTAGGCCAGGGTAGTAGGGCTAGGCATAGCCATTTTAAACATTAGAGATCAAGCGGACTGACGGCCACAAACACTGTTCTGTCTAGTTTCTAAGTATGTAGTTATCATTCAATCCGAAAATCAACTTAACAGATGTACTAGGAGTATTGAATGAGAAGATTACACCTACCTGATATGAAGTGTTCACTACAAATTCGGCTGGTAGAACTGGGGTACCAGTTTTCTCTTTGCACAGCGGACACCCATTTTGCGCGTCTCTCCTCGTCTGCGGGGAATCTATAAAATGGCAGGCTCTCCTTTTGGCCCTGTCTATTGGTACAACCAAATGCTGAACAAGATATAACCATTCTCGAAAGATCTACTCCCACACACTTGATAATTAGAACGGGTTCGTCTAAGTTCTATGCGCGGCCATGCCATCCAAGATGGCAGATAAACAAATACCACGTGACGTCACGTGCACGCTCTCTATAGGGAGCTACCTTAACAGCACTGAATACTTGAGTGCTACTGTAGACATACATTATACGCTGCCATTCATAATTAAATCTAGATCTTCCGAACTTTAACGTATCATGGTGAAGAAAAAACTGCGAATATCTGGCAACAAAATTGTGGCTAGTGAAAAGGCTGAATGGCTAGTGACTCAGGAAAACCACTAGTCACAGCGGACGGTGAGCAAAAAAGTTAATGTAAAGCCCTGATATATATAGTATATACACGCACAACCCCGATTCCAAAAAAGTTGGGACAAAGTACAAATTGTAAATAAAAACGGAATGCAATAATTTACAAATCTCAAAAACTGATATTGTATTCACAAAAGAACATAGACAACATATCAAATGTCGAAAGTGAGACATTTTGAAATTTCATGACAGCAACACATCTCAAAAAAGTTGGGACAGGGGCAATAAGAGGCTGGAAAAGTTAAAGGTACAAAAAAGGAACAGCTGGAGGACCAAACTGCAACTCATTAGGTCAATTGGCAATAGGTCATTAACATGACTGGGTATAAAAAGAGCATCTTGGAGTGGCAGCGGCTCTCAGAAGTAAAGATGGGAAGAGGATCACCAATCCCCCTAATTCTGTGCCGACAAATAGTGGAGCAATATCAGAAAGGAGTTCGACAGTGTAAAATTGCAAAGAGTTTGAACTTATCATCATCTACAGTGCGTAATATCATCAAAAGATTCAGAGAATCTGGAAGAATCTCTGTGCGTGAGGGTCAAGGCCGGAAAACCATACTGGGTGCCCGTGATCTTCGGGCCCTTAGACGGCACTGCATCACATACAGGCATGCTTCTGTATTGGAAATCACAAAATGGGCTCAGGAATATTTCCAGAGAACATTAACTGTGAACATAATTCGCTGTGCCATCCGCCGTTGCCAGCTAAAACTCTATAGTTAAAGGAGAAGCCGTATCTAAACATGATCCAGAAGCGCAGACGTCTTCTCTGGGCCAAAGCTCATTTAAAATGGACTGTGGCAAAGTGGAAAACTGTTCTGTGGTCAGACGAATCAAAATTTGAAGTTCTTTATGGAAATCAGGGACACCGTGTCATTCGGACTAAAGAGGAGAAGGACGACCCAAGTTGTTATCAGCGCTCAGTTCAGAAGCCTGCATCTCTGATGGTATGGAGTTGCATTAGTGCGTGTGGCATGGGCAGCTTACACATCTGGAAAGACACCATCAATGCTGAAAGGTATATCCAGGTTCTAGAGCAACATATGCTCCCATCCAGATGACGTCTCTTTCAGGGAAGACCTTGCATTTTCCAACATGACAATGCCAAACCACATACTGCATCAATTACAGCATTATGGCTGCGTAGAAGAAGGGTCCGGGTACTGAACTGGCCAGCCTGAAGTCCAGATCTTTCACCCATAGAAAACATTTGGCGCATCATAAAACGGAAGATACGACAAAAAAGACCTGAGACAGTTGAACAACTAGAATTCTACATTAGACAAGAATGGGTTAACATTCCTATCCCTAAACTTGAGCAACTTGTCTCCTCAGTCCCCAGACGTTTACAGACTGTTGTAAAGAGAAAAGGGGATGTCTCACAGTGGTAAACATGGCCTTGTCCCAACTTTTTTGAGATGTGTTGTTGTGATGAAATTTAAAATTGCCTAATTTTTCTCTTTAAATGATACATTTTCTCAGTTTAAACATTTGATATGTCATCTATGTTCTATTCTGAATAAAATATGGAATTTTGAAACTTCTACATCATTGCATTCCGTTTTTATTTACAATTTGTACTTTGTCCCAACTTTTTTGGAATCGGGGTTGTATATATATATATATATATATATATGAGGTCACGATCTTCCTTCTCAGGTCTTCCTTCTAATCAGCTGGATAGTACAGTGGTAATGCTCACTGACTACGACGCAGGAGATCGGGGTTCGAATCCCGGTCGGGGCAAAACATCATCCAGTAAGGGTCCTTAGGCAAGACCCCTCATGATATATCAGCCTATCTCAGGAAAGACATAACTGATAGAGTCATACCGGCTCAGACGTCACCCGGGTCAACAAGGTCTGCGTCAGTTGCTAGGGAACCAGGGCAAACTGATGAGAAATGGGCTACTGGAACAAGACATCGATGGACGAGGACAGAAAATACAGAGAATTGCTGGAATGCTACTATACAAGCAATACATGCAGCGAATGTGGGACCATTGGATACTTCGAAACCCACAATCAAGGCTAACAAAGAAACAGCTATCGAAATCTACTATCACAACTAGAGATTAATGAAATACAACAACGATGCTACGGCAAGGGGGAGCCAGGAAGACAGGTCAGCGGGGAGATGTCATCATCATCCCCACAACCAGAGATTGGGTACCAAGCCCCAACAGCTAACAGCCTCAACACAAGAGCTGCTGATCTGAGAAGGAAGATCGTGACCCAACTGGAAACCTGGGGCCCCCCGACGAATACCGAAGCTGAGTTGCCAAGTACCTTCAGAAGATCTACTGCTTTGAAGACAATCTCCACAAGAACCATCACTGAGACCAACAAGCTGATACACAGTACAGCAACAGTAATCATGGAGATGCTTGGACACAAGGTGGGCTCGGGACATAAACAGTATCCACCATGGAAGAGACAATTAGAGGCCAAGATAAAGGCAGCACGGAGAGAAGTTAGCCAGCTAGCTGAACTACAGAAAGGGAACATGGTGAATAAAGGGGCACCCAGGAAGTACAACTCACTCTCCATACCAGAGGCACTCGAAACTGCCAAACAGTGACTAACAGCTCTGGCCACCCGGTTGAAGAGATACACCAAGGAGGGAGAGGCCAGGAGAATAAACAAGCTGTTCTCCACTGAACCAACAACCAGTCAGACCCACCAAGAGCTGAGGTGGAAAAATACTGGAAAGACATATGGGAAAGAAAAGCATCACACAACACCGATGCCCAATGGTTAGTGGACCTAAGAGCTGACCACAGCAACCTCCCAGAACAAGAACCAGTAACCATCTCAATGGCAGACGTCCAAGAAAGAGTGTCAAAGATGAAGAGCTGGACAGCACCAGGCCCCGATATGATCCATATGTACTGGCTGAAGAAGCTAACTGCACTCCATGAACGCCTAGCAGCACAGATGAACCAGCTGCTGAGGGATGAGACCCACCCAGAATGGCTAACCCAAGGCAGGACAGTCCTAATCATGAAGGACCCCCAGAAGGGACCCATCCCATCCAACTACCGGCCAATTACCTGTCTCTGCACAACATGGAAGGCCCTGTCAGGCATCATTGCGGCAAAAATGAGTAAGCATGTGGCTCAATACATGAGCGAGGCACAGAAAGGGATTGGCAGTAACACCAGAGGAGCCAAGCACCAGCTACTGGTCGATAGAACAGTCGCCCGAGACTGTAAGAAGAGACAGACCAACCTGTGCACTGCCTGGATTGACTACAAGAAAGCCTACGACTCAATGCCACACACATGGATACTGGAATGTCTGGAACTGTATAAGATCAACAGGAACCTAAGGACCTTCATCCAGAACTCAATGGAAATGTGGAAGACAACCCTAGAGGCCAACTCAAAACCCATTGCCCAAGTCAACATCAAGTGCGGCATATACCAAGGAGATGCGCTATCACCACTGCTGTTCTGCATAGGCCTGAACCCTCTCAGTCGGATCATCACGAAGAGCGGCTACGGGTACCGATTCCGTAGTGGGGCAACAATCAGCCACCTGCTCTACATGGATGACATCAAGCTGTATGCCAGGAACGAGCGAGAAATAGACTCGCTGATCCACACCACCCGGATCTACAGCAATGACATAGGGATGTCATTCGGATTGGACAAGTGTGGCCGGATGGTCTCAAAGAGAGGCAAGATCATCCGGACTGAGGGGATTGACCTACCAGAGGGCAACATAGGTGATATCCAAGACAGCTACAAGTACCTTGGCATCCCACAGGCTAATGGAAACCATGAAGAGGCCACAAGGAAGTCAACCACAGCCAAATACCTCCAGAGAGTAAGGCAGGTCCTGAAAAGTCAGCTGAATGGTAAGAACAAGGTCCGAGCCATCAACATGTACGCACTACCAGTCATCAGATACCCCGCTGGTATCATAAACTGGCCAAAGGAGGAGATAGAAGCCACAGATATCAAGACTAGAAAGCTCCTCACCATGCATGGAGGGTTCCACCCCAAGTCCAGCACCCAGAGACTATACACTAAGCGGAAAGAGGGAGGCCGAGGGCTAGTGAGCATCAAGACCACGGTCCAGGATGAAACATTGAAAATCCGAGAATACATCGGAAAGATGGCCCCAAAGGATGAACTGCTAAGTGAATGTCTCAGGCAGCAGAACCCAGATGAGAGCGCAGAGGAGGAGGAACAGACAACCTGGAGGGACAAACCCCTACATGGCATGTACCACCGTCAGATAGAGGAAGTGGCTGATATCAAGAAATCCTACCAGTGGCTGGATAATGCAGGACTGACAGACAGCACAGAGGCACTAATCATGGCAGCACAAGAACAGGCCATAAGCACAAGAGCCATAGAGGCCAGGATCTACCAGAGTAGATCAGACCCAAGATGCAGACTGTGCAAAGAAGCCCCTGAAACAGTCCAGCACGTAGTAGCAGGGTGTAAGATGCTAGCTGGATCAGCGTACATGGAGAGGCACAACCAAGTGGCTGGGATAGTGTACAGGAACATCTGCAACCAGTATGGAATAGAAGTACCCAAGTCCCAATGGGCCATACCACAGAAGGTGGCTGAGAACAACAGGGCCAAGGTTCTGTGGGACTTCAGCTTCCAGACTGACAAATAGATCCTGGCTAACCAACCGGACATAGTGGTGGTGGACAAAGAGCAGAAGAGGGTGGTGGTGATAGATGTGGCGATCCCAGCTGACGCCAACATCAGGAAGAAGGAACATGAGAAACTTGAGAAGTATCAAGGGTTGAAAGAGCAGCTAGAACGGATGTGGAAGGTCAAGGGTTGTGTGGTCCCCATGGTAGTGGGGGCACTTGGGGCAGTAACCCCCAAACTGGGAGAGTGGCTCCAGCAAATCCCAGGAACAACATCTGAAGCCTCAGTCCAGAAGAGCGCAGTACTAGGAACATCGAAGATACTGCGCAGAACCCTCAAACTCCCAGGCCTCTGGTAGAGGACCCGAGCTTGAGGATGACATGGATACCACCCCCCCGCCGGGGGTGAGAAGGAGATTTTTTTTTTTAATTTGGCCTCAAAAACATGGACATTTTGTAGATATGTCTTCGTTTACCTTAAAGTACACCTACATACAACCCCAAATCATACAAAGTTGGGATGGTATGTTGAAATCGAAATTACAACACAAAACATTTATTTGTAAATAATCTTTGACCTGTATTGCACTCAAAACAATACAACATATTTGATATTTTACCTCATGAACTTAACTTTTTTTTTCCCAAAATAAACACTTAATTCAATTTTTATTCTTGCAACACATCTGAAAAATAGTTGGGATGGTAAAGCATTTACTACTTTGTAATGATGTTGCCATTCCTTCTCACAACAATTAAAAGATTTGTAGGGACTGAAGACACCAAGCGCTGAAGTATTTCAGGTGTTATTTTGTCCCATTCTTCCTACAAAGGTGTACGGGGTCGTTATATTTTTCTTCTCAGAATTTGCCACACATTCTCTTTTGTGGACAGAGGGGACAGGCACCCTCTTTTTCCACAGCCATGCCTTTGTAACGTGTGTAGAATATTGTCTTGCATTGTCTTGTTGAAATATCCCTGGAAAAGATGTCGTCTTGAAGGCAGCATATGTTTCTCCAAAATCTCAAATGTATATTAATGCTGCCATCACAGAAGTGTAAGTCGTCTTTGCCAAGGGTACTGACAACCCCAGACCATGACAGACCCTGGCTTTTGAACTTGTTACTTGTAACAGTCTGGTTGGTCCTTTTCGTATTTGGTCTGGAGCACATAGCACTCGGTTCTTCCAAAAAAGACCTGGAATATTGATTCCAGTGTGATGGTCCAGATCCCAGATGCATCTGAACCCAGAGAAGTCAATGGTGCTTCTGGACACAGTTAACATAAGATTTCTTTTTTGCTCAGTAAAGTTTTAACTGGCATTTGTGGATGCAATTCTCTATTGCAGAGCTTGACAAAGGTTCGCCAAAGTAATCCTGAGCCCATGTGGTTACATCAGCTATAGATGGATGACAGTTCTTGATGCAGTGCTGTTCGAGGGCTTAGAGGTCATGGGTGTTCTGCTTAAACTTGCGCCCTTGCCCTTTACGCACGAAAATTCTTCCGGATTCCTTATATTGTTTAATGATATTATGCACAATAGAGGGTGAAATATTCAAATCCCTTTGTATCTTTCTTTGAGGAATATTGTTTTTAAACATTTCAATAATTTTCTCATGCATTTTTGACAAAGTGGAGATCTTTGGCCCATCTTTGCTTCTCAAAAGACTAAGCCTTTCCTGGATACTGATTTTGTACCAAATCATGATTACAGTCGCCTGTTGACATCACCGGTTTCAAATCATTAATAGTTTTACTCACTGAGCTCTATATAAAATTTGGAGCCCTTGTAGCCTATTCCCTGCTGTAGAGACGAGTGAAGCCATCTGGCCACCATCTTACGACTCACATTGCATGTATTTGGATTGTGTGTTAAACCGCTGTATCCGATCAAACTTGCCCCAAGAAAAGTATATCCTGACTTTTTTTTCTCCTTTCATTACCTCCTCTTATTTTATCAACTTTACCCACATTTCTTACATATCTTTATAGCACTCCCCTTCACTGTTGTTTTTCCTCTTTTTCCAGTTCAGTATCTGATCATTTTTCTGAACAACTCTTTTACTACCATAATTATTTTTATGTAGGTTATTTCAGTTTCTCTTATACAGTGTATCTTTTTCTTTTGTATTAGTTCTTCTTCCTTCCTTTCTTTCTATCTATCGATCACACTAACACAAAGGACGTCAATACTTATTGACATTCAGGGCAGATGCATTCATTCAGAAAATGCATTGTGCAGGATAAGATACAAATCCCCCATGTGTCCAGTTCTAGAACACATCCAGGTGCAAACAACAAAGACAAAGAAGACATGCTTCTCATCAGAGGATATGATCTTGAAGACTGCAATCCAGCTGCAGATGATCATGACGACATGGATGTCCCCAACCTCATAGAGCTATCTCCTGTGATTGATGCAGCCATCGGCTACATCACAGGCTATGTAGTTCAGATGGCAAAACGACGACTCATCTGCCCTGAATGTCAAGAAATACTGACGTCTGACAGTATGGATGCCGGTGGTGGCCTCTTGAAGAAGAAAAGTCAAGGGGGACTTGTCAAGCAATCAACTGATGTAGTCAAGGTGTGCCAGGTGGCTGAGTGATACATTCAAAGGCTTCTCAATTCTGCAGACAATGCTCTTCTTTAATCAGGAGGCATCACGTCTGCTTTATCCACCACAGTGTTGCATGATGCTGGATTCCAGCCAATATTCATGCAGCTTGCTGGCCACATGTTGGACTGTCCATCTGACTGCAACCATGTCTTCTTTCTCATCAAGTGCATTGCCACATGCTATATCAAGATTCGGATGCACCATCTTGCCAAACACTTCAATGAGAAGATGATTGGACCCACACTCTGCAAGCAGTTAACAAAACTCATCTTGCACAGGCATGAATTATTTCATTTTCCAATACATACATCATTCATAATTCTGATAAAATTTGCATGTCACATTGTTTGACAAGTTTTATTTCTTATTTACCATATTCAAGGTTACCCCATTTGCAAAACACTACGTGGTCTTAAAAAGAAAAAGCATAAAAACTGAATCATTTGTATCTAAAATGACAGTGAATTATGTGACCAATAAATACTGTTAAGATGTGAGAATGAAGTGAAAATGGCAAATAACATGAGAAAATAATCCTGTTTCAAAAACTGCCCTAAACAGAAAGGAAGTATTGTATAGCTTATTTGTTTGTTGGTTGGTTGATTGATTAAAATAGATAGAAAGGAAGAAGAAATATCCCAAAGAGAAAGATACGCTGTATAAGAGAAAAAAAAAACTTAATCTGCATAAAAATAATTATAGTACTAAAAGAGCTGTTCAAAAAAAAAAAAATATCGTAGACTGGACTGGAAAAGGAAAAAAAAAAAACAAAAGTGAAGGGGAGCACTATAAAGATATGTAAGGAATGTGGGTAAAGTTGAGAAAATAAGAGGAGGTAATGAAAGGAGAAAAGTCAGGAGATACTTTTCTTGGGGCAAGTCTGATCAGACACAATAGTTTAGGCCAAACAAAAAAAATACTTTGTTTCCGGTTACCCGACCGATCCCCCCCCGGGCCTTTCCGACGTGCCCGTGACTCCAACCCCCTCTCAGTCTACAAAACGTTCATGCGATGCACACAGTGTGGTTGTCCCTGGTCATAGACCGACGTCCATATGTTATGCATAGTGCGAGTGTCTCTCGCATCATAAATGGCCAATTGTATGCATGCGCGTGACTACCTCTAACAGGAAGCAACAAAAATGGCGGTGGTTTGTGTGCTGAAAGATGGTGTCTTGCACATCGCAAGCCCAGTCTTAGACAAATTATGTCACTAGAAAAAGAGACATTTAAAGACATTGAAGATTTGTTAGCTTGTACCAGTAGTTCTAGAGTAAATATCGAAATCATCTACGCGAAGCATCGGTTGACACACCGACAACAAACAGCACTCCCGGTGTTGCTGTCAGAGTTCGAGTACTCTTGCGGGGCACCAGGAATACCCCCCGAACATTTTCGTGCCTCAGTCTGTGGTGTCAGAATGCCTCTCAACTGCGCAGATCCTGTTGAAATAGCCTACTATAGCAGTGGAGTTGGAAGAACAGACATTTGTCCATATTGTCTTAAAGACTCTGTCTGTGTTAAACCAGATCTGAGAAAAAGATTTAAAACAGTTATTGAAGTATGTGACGAGCGCCTTCAAAAAGGCATAAAAGACATTTTCTACAGGCCATATGGGAAGCAGACATTGAACAGCTGATCTTTACAGTTCAACGCACATGTTCGGTGTGAGAAGTTTGTGTATGGTTCAAAATAAATCTTTGAAAAGTGTTCTTTAGGGTTTATTTCTGAAAACAGAATACCTGCAAACATGCATTCAAACAGAGTGCTGGGTGGGTGGATATTTTATTGTGAATATGGGGGGAAAAAAGAGTGGTGATAGCCATGAAAACATTTTTTTCCAAAATAAAAAATCCCTACCGACCTACCCTAATTTTTCAAGGCATGTAATAGGAAGCAATTTTTTTTGTTTGGCCTTAACACACAAGCCAAATACATACAATGTGAGTGGTAAGATAGCAGCCAAATGGCTTCACTCTGACGAGCCTATGAGCTCTCCAGATTTTATATGGAGCTCAGTGGTTTTACCTCATTACTCGCCCTAAATTACTCCTGTCCCAACTTTTTCTGGAATGTGTTGCAGGCTTGAAGCACAGGAATGGCTGTATATTAACAAACTACTAAAACTACTAAAAAATGCCCTCGGAATATCTTTACACTATTAACCTCATTTAAAACAACAGGATGAATAAATATTAGAGAAGAAACGGTATGAAAATTTAATTTAATTTAATGATTATAATGACCAAAAATCATCATGGTTATCAGAATTATTGCAGTATTGTTAAAAAGTGCTGAACATGTTCAAAAACTACTAATGCACAAACTGAAATTTTTTTCACCAATTATATTGAAAACCACAAACAAAATTAGCCCTACTATGCACGTTTGGTTTGAACAAATACTAAAATAGCATTAAGGATGTGACTAATGACTATTTTTAGCAAGTAATCTATCGACTATTTACCAATTAGGTCAATTAATGTAATCTATGTAATAAATCAATCCTGTCTTATGCTTATACATATATACACACACACATACTGTATGTGTGTGTGTGTATATATATATATCCCACAGGCATCCCACAGGCTAATGGAAACCATGAAGAGGCCACAAGGAAGTCAACCACAGCCAAATACCTCCAGAGAGTAAGGCAGGTCCTGAAAAGTCAGCTGAATGGTAAGAACAAGGTCCGAGCCATCAACATGTACGCACTACCAGTCATCAGATACCCTGCTGGCATCATAAACTGGCCAAAGGAGGAGATAGAAGCCACAGATATCAAGACTAGAAAGCTCCTCACCATGCATGGAGGGTTCCACCCCAAGTCCAGCACCCTGAGACTATACACTAAGCGGAAAGAGGGAGGCCGAGGGCTAGTGAGCATCAAGACCACGGTCCAGGATGAAACATCGAAAATCCGAGAATACATCAGAAAGATGGCCCCAAAGGATGAACTGCTAAGTGAATGTCTCAGGCAGCAGAACCCTGATGAGAGTGCAGAGGAGGAGGAGGAACAGACAACCTGGAGGGACAAACCCCTACATGGCATGTACCACCGTCAGATAGAGGAAGTGGCTGATATCAAGAAATCCTACCAGTGGCTGGATAATGCAGGACTGACAGACAGCACAGAGGCACTAATCATCGCAGCACAAGAACAGGCCATAAGCACAAGAGCCATAGAGGCCAGGATCTACCAGAGATGATCAGTCCCAAGATGCAGACTGTGCAAAGAAGCCCCTGAAACAGTCCAGCACATAGTAGCAGGGTGTAAGATGCTAGCTGGATCAGCGTACATGGAGAGGCACAACCAAGTGGCTGGGATAGTGTACAGGAACATCTGCAACCAGTATGGAATAGAAGTACCCAAGTCCCAATGGGCCATACCACAGAAGGTGGCTGAGAACAACAGGGCCAAGGTTCTGTGGGACTTCAGCTTCCAGACTGACAAACAGATCCTGGCTAACCAACCGGACATAGTGGTGGTGGACAAAGAGCAGAAGAGGGTGGTGGTGATAGATGTAGCGATCCCAGCTGATGCCAACATCAGGAAGAAGGAACATGAGAAACTTGAGAAGTATCAAGGGTTGAAAGAGCAGCTGGAACGGATGTGGAAGGTCAAGGGTTGCGTGGTCCCCGTGGTAGTGGGGCCACTTGGGGCAGTAACCCCCAAACTGGGAGAGTGGCTCCAGCAAATCCCAGGAACAACATCTGAAGCCTCAGTCCAGAAGAGCGCAGTCCTAGGAACATCGAAGATATTGCGCAGAACCCTCAAACTCCCAGGCCTCTGGTAGAGGACCCGAGCTTGAGGATGACATGGATACCACCCCCCCCCCCCCCCCCGCCGGGGGTGAGAAGGAAAATTTTTATATTATATATATATATGTATTTATGTGTGTATGTGTGTGTGTGTGTATACACACACTGCCTTGCAAAAGTATTCATTCCCTTTGGTGTTTGTTTAATACCAGCATTACAAGCTGGTATTAAAATGGATTTTTGGAGGGTTAGCACCATTTGATTTACACAACATGTCTACCACTTTAAAGGTGCACATTTTTTTTTATTGTTACACAATAATTAAGATGAAAAAAAAACAGAAATCTCGAGTGTGCATAAGTATTCACCCCCTTTCGTATGAAACCCCTAAATAAGAGCTGGTCCAACCAATTCACTTCATAAGTCACATAATTAGTTGATTAAGATCCACCTGTGTGCAAGCAAAGTGTCACATGATCTGTCACATGATGTCTGTATAAATCAACCTGTTCGGGAAGGACCCTGACTCAGCAACACTACTAAGTAAGCAACATGAGAACCAAGGAGCCTCCAAACAGGTCAGAGACAAAGTTGTGGAAAAGTATAGATCAGGGTTGGGTCATAAAAAATATCCCAAACTTTGAATATCCCACAGAGCACCATTAAATCCATTATAGCAAAATGGAAAGAATATGGCACCACTACAAACCTGACAAGAGAAGGCCACCCACCAAAATTCACCGACCGGGAAAGGAGGGCATTAATCAAAGATGCAACAAAGACACCAACAATAGCGCTGAGGGAGCTGCAAAGATCCACAGTGGAGAGGGGATGTCCATAGGACCACTTTAAGCTGTACAGTCCACAGAGCAGGGTTTTATGGAACAGTGGACAGAAAAAAAGGTCATTGCTTAAAAAAATCACATTTGTAGTTTGCCCAACAGCATGTGGCAGACTCCCCAAACACATGGAAGATCCTCTGGTCAAATGAGACAAAATTTGATCTTTTTGGCCATCAGGGGAAATGCCATGTGTGGCGCAAACCCAACACCCTGAGAACACCATCCCTACAATGAAGCATGGTGGTGGCAGCATCATGCTGTGGGGATGTTTTTCATCTGCAGGGACAGGAAAGCTGGTCAGGACTGAAGGAAAGATGGATGGCACTAAATACAGGGCAATTCTGGAGGAAAACCTGTTTGAGTCAGCCAGAGGTTGGAGACTGGGACGAAGGTTCACGGTCCAGCAGGACAATGACCCTAAACATACTGCTAAAGCTACACTGGAGTGGTTTAAAGAGAATCATTTAAATGTCTTGGAATGACCTAATCAAAGCCCAGACCTCAATCCAATTCAGAATCTGTGGCATAACTTTAAGATTGCTGTACACCAACGCAACCCATCTAAGTTGAAGGAGTTGGAGCAGTTTTGCCTTGAGGAATGGGCAAAAATCCCAGTGACTAGATGTGCTAAGCTAATAGAGACACACCCCAAGAGACTTGCAGCTGTAATTGTAGCAAAAGGTGGCTCTACAATGTATTGACTTTTGGGGGGGTGAATACTTATGCACACTCCAGATTTCTGTTTTTTCATCTTATTGTTTGCATCACAATAAAAAAATGTGCAGCTTTAAAGTGGTCGGCATGTTGTGTAAATCAAATGGTGCTAACCCCCCAAAAAATCCATTTTAATTTAATTTAATTTTTAATCCATTTACTGTTGACCTCCACAAGCCCAGTTTCTCTCCAGAAGTAATTTCCAAACAATTGTAGATCACACAAGCATCTGTAATAACAATTACATGCCAATACAAAAACCTTGGAACCACACTGACACTGCAACTTTCAGGAAAAAGGCACAAATTAAATCCCAGTGAAAAATTAGCTTTGGTCTGAAAGGTTCAACTGAACCCCAAGACAACAATAAAAGAAAGGGTGGAGTTGGAGGTGTTGGGTCCCAAAGTAAGCATCCATCATTTTAATTAAATAAATAAATAAATAAATAAAAAAGGGGCCTACATTTCTGCTGCACATGGAAGAAGCCCCTACTCCAAAAGCAGCATAAAAAGCCAGATTAATGGTTGCAGGTGATCACCAACCATTTGGAGTAGTGTTCTCTGGTCAGCTGAAACAAAGAGTGAACTGTTGGGCCTTAATGATCTATGCCATGTATGGATGAAAAAAGTGAGGATTTTAATCCAATGTACACCATCCTAACTGTAAAGCATGGAGGTGGTAGCATCATGAAGTGGGGGTTATTTTGCTTGAAAAGGTACTGGTTCACTTTTGAAAACAGAAGGCAAGACAGCAGGACAATGATCCCAAGCACAGGGAACCTGTACACCTTATGTCATTACAACAGAAAAAACACTGGAAGCTGGTTATGAGTCAGCTGCTAGTTGCATACATTCGAGTTTAGTGGGGGGTCTTTACATTTCCTGTTAAAAATGTCTACAATCTGACTACAAAATAGCCTAAAAGGAAACACATACAAGACACAACACAACTGTCAATTTTGTCAAATTAAATTTGCAGACATCGCATGTTTCCCACAGATATTTAAATCATCCAAATTGATAGCCATCATGATAGCTGGTCAGGGCTCGACATTAAGCACTGCCTGATTGCCCGGGGCAAGTGAAACAAGCATTCGGGCGAGTGGGATATGTCCCTGACATGCCTGACTGGGCAAGTTGGAATGAGCATATATTACGAACTAGCATCACAAAAATTAGGCTTTTTGATCTTTTATTTCAGTTCCTAAAAGCATCCCTCGCTACGTATCCGCCATTATGTTTTGGCTGTTTTCTTTGTCTCTGTTTCATTTACTGCTTTGCAAGTTATTTTCCGTTGTAGTATGGGACATGTACTGTTTATAGACCCCTTGTGCATGACGTCACGCATCACGTGATAATTACAGCTGGGGTCAGACAGACACCGTCTTTCATGTAAGCAAGGTTTAATCTGTCTTCAATATGGTTAATTTTTGTGCTGTTTTTGCTTGTTCAAACAGAGAAATAGATAAAAGGCATTACTGTCTCCCCGCTATCAAGAAAAATGTTAACAAATAGAAGCAAATGCTTCAAGAACAACGAGGAAACGAGTGGTTAAAGAATATAAGGAGAGGAGTTTAGCCTGAAAACTCCAGAGAAATTCACAACTGTATTTAAAATGTATTTTACAAAAACACAAAGTTGGAAGTGAGTATGGAAGAGTTTGCTTAAAAATCTCGTTTTATTTTTTTCTGCTCGCATTCGAGTTAGCTCCTTCATAAAAGTGTTTGATTTTCTTAAAGGTGAAGCAGCTTTCTTATTTGACAAAAAAAAAAACAGATTGGTTTCAAACAACTCAGGCATAAAAAAACTCAACAAGGAGCGACATGTGCGATAAATCCTGAAAGAACAGAACAGATTAAGAGCAGAGAGAGCTGGAGCTTTGTTTCTGTTATCAGAGGAACACAGTCCTGTGCAAAATATTTATATATTGGGTTGTTATATCATCCACCTCTGGGTTTATTAAAAAAAACAACAACAACAACCACACAGCGCTGCGTCATGACAGACTGGTTGCACTGATTCAGTTACAGTTTGCCAGATCTGTATAAAACACCCACAACCTACACACTAAACAATAATTTTAAATTCAAACATTATCCTCTCTGTCATGACACAGCGCTGTTTATTTTTTCCTTTTTTAACCTAGAGGTGGATGATATAACAAAAAAAAAATACACAATAAATATTCTCAAACACAGTACTCTTCCAAAGTCTAGGCACCCTATTGTTTTCTTCATACAAACGTTGTTATAGATTTCTATTTTATGATTTCTACATTATCGAGTAATGAACCTACAGTCAGAGAGTTCTACACAAACACACTGAACTTTACAACAGCTGTATGCATATGAAATGGAAATAAATCGACTAAGGCAGGAAAAACTATTTTGGATAAAATTGTTATTGTCCGTTACAAGTAAAAGATAATCAATAACCAAACTTAATAATAAACTCAATCAATAACCAAACTTCAACTCAATGTGTGATCTTCATTTTATGTTGCAATTCACAACTATTCTACGGTTTTCCTAAGGGAAAAAAAAATAGTACTCGCAAAATAGGGGGAAAGTGATAATATTGGGGGGCAAGTGGAAATTTAGGGCAAGTGGGTTTAAAAATTAATGTCGAGCCCTGTTCGTATCTATTGGTGATTCCTGATATCATCGTCAGTCATCCCAAATTTTGCAAGGAGGACCACAGACCTGACTGAGTTTTGCCAGTTCCTCTCAGGAGGAATGGGCAAAAATTTTGCCAGAGTATTGTGAGAAGCTTGTGGAAGGCTACTTCAATCTTTAAACTTCAATCATGACTGAAGTTAAAAAATTAAACAAGGAAATACCACCAGACATTAACAAAAAGTGTACGGAAATGAAAATCTGATACAGTAAATTAAAGCTGAAATAAATCGGCACAAATAAATTGTTTAAAAACACCTCTGATGTGAACAAAGTAGATACCATAATTGACCTAAAGAGCAAATATATGCTGACACGAAATGTATGGAGTTGTGAAAAATCGAGTTTGAATGTCTTTATCTTGGGTGTATGTAAACTTTTGGCCTGACTGTAAAGGCTAGTAAATGTCCAAACTTTTAATGGAAAAAAAATGGATAGAAAGATTAAATCAGACAAACTCACTCCTCCACAGCTTTGCCCTTCACACCATCTACAACCTCGAGGGAAACGTCTCCTTGGCTCCAGTTGAGGCTAAGTGTTCTTTGGGCGTTGTGGGCGTCTGTGGGAATCACAGAGGGCACCAGGCTAATATGTGGCCGATAAACACAGTAATACATGGGCAACTTGGAGGTGATGCCATCCACTCTTTGATTTACTGCAATCTCCATACCACGTGTATCACTGCAGCTTTCATCACCTAAAGTCAAACACACATTGCATGTGAAGAGAAACAGCAAAGCACAGGCTACAAACAAATTTTAATAATAATAATAAAAATAAATTTTATTTAGAGCGCCTTTCAAGATACCAAAGGACACTTTACAAAGAGTGTAAAAATTGTAAGTAAAAGTCAAAGTAGAACTGGTTAAAAGGCACAGAAGCATGACAGAATCAACAACAAAGTAAACACACAGATGATGCAGCAATACAATTAAAAATAATAATAATAAAATAAAAATTATTAATAAAAATAATAAAACCTCAATCATTCAGCATTATGATGAGAAAGCAAGGGTAAAAATATAAGTTTTGAGCATGGTTTTAAAAGATGAAAGGGAGGTGCATTGACGCAATGAAAGTGGGAGGCTGTTCCAGAGTTTGGGGCCAGCCACACTAAAAGCCCTATCACCCATAGATCGGAGATTTGTGGAGGGGGTGGTGAGAAGGAGTGTATCAGAGGAGCGTAAATTTCGGGTGGGTAAGTATGGAGTGAGAAGACTAGAGAGGTAGGTGGGTGCTAGGTTGTGCTGGGCCTTGTAAACAAGGAGGAGAATTTTGAAATAAATGCGATATTTAACAGGAAGCCAGTGTAGCTGATTGAGGATGGGTGTGATGTGATGCCAAGGTCTAGTATGGGTGAGGAGTCTAGCTGCAGAGTTTTGGATGTGTTGTAGTCTGCTTATTGATTTACTTGGAAGCCCAATGAGCAGGGCATTGCAGTAATCAAGTCTGGAGGTGATGAAGGCATGAATTAGGGTCTCTGCAGTGGGGAGGCTAAGTGAGGGGCAGAGTTTGGAGATAGTTTTAAGATGAAAAAATGCTGTTTTAGTGATGTGTTTTATGTGTGAATCAAAAGAGAGAGCTGAGTCAATGATAACCCCCAGGTTTTTCACTTCAGAGGAGATGGTGGTGAAGTAACCTGGGATGGAGAACTGCGCAAGATTTAACTTCTTCAGCAGTGCTGGAGTGGCAATGACTATAGCTTTGGTCTTATGATTGAGTTTGAGAAAATTGTGTGTCATCCAGTTACTAATATCAGACAGGCAGGTGGACAATTGTGAGAGGGGGAGTGGATGAGAGGGTTTAGTGTGAATGTAAATTTGTGTGTCATCAGCATAGCAGTGGAAGTATAGGCCATGCTGACGGAGGATGTGACCCAAGGGAAGGATATAGATGATGAAAAGCAAGGGACCTAGGACAGAACCTTGTGGAACACCATGTGGGAGGCGTGCACTAGGGGAACGGAAATCACCAATGGAGACAAACTGTTCCCTTCCTGTGAGATATGACCTAAACCAGGAAAGTGCAGTGCCAGTGACGCCAAGGAGTGATTCCAGCCGTGTGAATAGAGTGCTGTGGCAGACAGTGTCAAATGCAGCTGTTAGATCCAGCAGTAGGAGGATGCTGAAGTGGCCTGAGTCAGCAGCAATCAGCAGGTCATTTACGACCTTGACTAGGGCCGTTTCAGTGCTGTGCTTGGCCCTAAAGCCAGATTGAAGCTCCTCCCACAGGCTGTATGATGGTAAGTGGTCTTGAAGCTGGGAGGCCACAGTACGTTCTAGCAGTTTAGAAATGAATGGTAGATTTGAAATGGGGCGGTAATTCTTAAAATCATGCACAGCTGCTCCAGATTTTTTGAGGACAGGCGTAATGGCTGCAATTTTTAGGGAGTGGGGGACCACACCTGTCTGGAGAGATGTATTTATGATTTTGGCAAGAAGGGGACAGAGAGCTGGCAGGCAGGCTTTGACAAGAGGGGTAGGCATGGGGTCCAAGAGGCAGGTGGTAGGCCTTGCCTTGGTGACAAGATCATGGACGGTTTCCTCATCAACAGCAGAGAAACAGGAGAGTGATTGAGTAGGTGTTGCAGGCAAAGATGGACCGTCCCTCAGAGTGGGAGAAGAGAGCGACTGGAGCTGTCTGTAGATGGTGCTGATTTTATTTCCAAAATAATTTAGAAAATCAAAGCAGAGATCTGCTGAGGGAGTCTGGGGTTGGTTAAAATACGAACACCATACATGCTGCATGAACAAAAACACCACCAGGATCTGGATGTACACCGACATTACAATTCACTGGGTACATTAATTTTATGCATTCAATTAATGGAAGGAAATACATTGTGCAAAACTTTGTGCATTGTTTATTGATCACATAGAATTTACCTATGAGTATGCTACTGACATAGATGGGCTCAATGAAGTGGCTCAGTAGAGCACCCTGGAAACCCAAAACCTGCCATTGTGTGATTTTGTCAGTAGCCGACATACTGATGATACGAGAACCACTTTGGTCAACTGTAGAAGAAAACACGGAAAAGACCTTTCCATCCACAGTCACATGTAGACCAATCTGATTATTTACTTCCCACGCTGAGACGGACAGAGGGTTCAGACGACTAGAGAGAGAGAGAGAGAGAGAGAGAGAGGAGAAAGACTAAGAATAATATTTAAGAAAAACAACTTGTATAAATATAATAATTTGACAGGCAAAAGAGACCATAATTACGAAAATAACTCATTTTAGCCATTATAGTGACCTTTAATTGTTCAAGTCATGATAAATTTAGCAGTTGATCTAAGAACCTGGATATAAACGAACACTCTCCAAATACTATATGGCCTGCACAATATAAAAGCACGGCTATTGTTAATTATTCTATCCACATTTACTGGATATGAGCAATCGCACGCTCTGATTGGCTACTCTACTACTCGACTATCAGCTCATATACCGTGAGTAGAGAAAAACAAAATGGCAGAGTGTTTTGCTGACCAACTGAGGACAAAATAAAAACTCTACTCGAAGACAAAACCCCAAAAATACAAGAAAAAAATGGATTAAAAGTATTTGATGGTAAGAATGTATCAGTTTTTATTTTTCAAGAATTACTATTATCACATTTTTCACAAATTGCTCCTGTTATTTCGCTGGTTTGTTTACATTCTTCATCCTTAACCATTAAAATTTGTTGAATTTTTTTTAGACTGGTTCAAAAGCTCAAAGAAGTTTGAAAATTACAGTGGGGCAAAAAAGTATTTAGTCAGCCACCAATTGTGCAAGTTCTCCCACTTAAAAAGATGAGAGAGGCCTGTAATTTTCATCATAGGTACACTTCAACTATGAGAGACAGAATGGGGGGAAAGAATCCAGGAAATCACATTGTAGGATTTTTAATGAATTAATTGGTAAATTCCTCGGTAAAATAAGTATTTGGTCACCTACAAACAAGCAAGATTTCTGGCTCTCACAGACCTGTAACAACTTCTTTAAGAGGCTCCTCTGTCCTCCACTCGTTACCTGTATTAATGGCACCTGTTTGAACTCGTTATCAGTATAAAAGACACCTGTCCACAACCTCAAACAGTCACACTCCAAACTCCACTATGGCCAAGACCAAAGAG
This sequence comes from Neoarius graeffei, assembly GCF_027579695.1. Taxonomy (NCBI): domain Eukaryota; kingdom Metazoa; phylum Chordata; class Actinopteri; order Siluriformes; family Ariidae; genus Neoarius; species Neoarius graeffei. The sequence continues at coordinate 86,744,280 of NC_083570.1, read as the reverse complement.
CTGTCAAAGGACACCAGAAACAAAATTGTAGACCTGCACCAGGCTGGGAAGACTGAATCTGCAATAGGTAAGCAGCTTGGTGTGAAGAAATCAACTGTGGGAGCAATTATTAGAAAATGGAAGACATACAAGACCACTGATAATCTCCCTCGATCTGGGGCTCCATGCAAGATCTCACCCCGTGGGGTCAAAATGATCACAAGAACGGTGAGCAAAAATCCCAGAACCACACGGGGGGACCTAGTGAATGACCTGCAGAGAGCTGGGACCAAAGTAACAAAGGCTACCATCAGTAACACACTACGCCACCAGGGACTCAAATCCTGCAGTGCCAGACGTGTCCCCCTGCTTAAGCCAGTACATGTCCAGGCCCGTCTGAAGTTTGCTAGAGAGCATTTGGATGATCCAGAAGAGGATTGGGAGAATGTCAGATGAAACCAAAATAGAACTTTTTGGTAAAAACTCAACTTGTGTTTGGAGGAGAAAGAATGCGGAGTTGCATCCAAAGAACACCATACCTACTGTGAAGCATGGGGGTGGAAACATCATGCTTTGGGGCTGTTTTTCTGCAAAGGGACCAGGACGACTGATCCGTGTAAAGGAAAGAATGAATGGGGCCATGTATCGTGAGATTTTGAGTGAAAACCACCTTCCATCAGCAACGGCATTGAAGATGAAACGTGGCTGGATCTTTCAGCATGACAATGATCCCAAACACACTGCCCGGGCAACGAAGGAGTGGCTTCGTAAGAAGCATTTCAAGGTCCTGGAGTGGCCGAGCCAGTCTCCAGATCTCAACCCCATAGAAAATCTTTGGAGGGAGTTGAAAGTCTGTGTTACCCAGCGACAGCCCCAAAACATCACTGCTCTAGAGGAGATCTGCATGGAGGAATGGGCCAAAATACCAGCAACAGTGTGTGAAAACCTTGTGAAGACTTACAGAAAATGTTTGACCTCTGTCATTGCCAACAAAGGGTATATAATAAAGTATTGAGATGAACTTTTGTTATTGACCAAATACTTATTTTCCACCTTAATTTGCAAATACATTCTTTAAAAATCAGACTGTGATTTTCTGGATATTTTTTTTTCTCATTTTGTCTCTCATAGTTGAAGTATACCTATGATGAAAATTACAGGCCTCTGTCATCTTTTTAAGTGGGAGAACTTGCACAATTGGTGACTGACTAAATACTTTTTTGCCCCACTGTACATAACCGAAATGTCTAAGGAAGAATTAAATGTGGGGCGGCACGGTGGTGTAGTGGTTAGCACTGTCGCCTCACAGCAAGAAGGTCCGGGTTTGAGCCCCATGGCTGACGAGGGCCTTTCTGTGCGGAGTTTGCATGTTCTCCCTGTGTCCGCGTGGGTTTCCTCCGGGTGCTCCGGTTTCCCACACAGTCCAAAGACATGCAGGTTAGGTTAACTGGTGACTCTAAATTGACCGTAGGTGTGAATGTGAATGGTTGTCTGTGTCTGTGTCAGCCCTGTGATGACCTGGCGACTTGTCCAGGGTGTACCCCGCCTTTCGCCCGTAGTCAGCTGGGATAGGCTCCAGCTTGCCTGCGACCCTGTAGAACAGGATAAAGTGGCTACAGATAATGAGATGAGATGAGAATTAAATGTCTAAAGGTATTCTATATCTCGGCACGACAGCAAGACGGCACTTTCTCCCAAAAAACAATACGACACTTTTTGTGCAGCCATCAACAGGTTTTTAAGAAGTCTGCCTTAGTGGAAATGATTTTGTCTGATGTTATGTATAAAGCTTTTATTTATCAAATTTTCAAAAAATAAAAATGCTCCACTTCTCAAAATCCAGTGAATGTGGATAGTCTCGTCGTACATGACTTATAGCTCATGTATGACTCGATTTCGTGGAATAATTGTTAATTATACAGTAAAACCTGAACCCCTGACCTAATGAATTGTTTGGGCTTTTATTGTGCATGACACATGGCTAATAAGCTGAACTGCAATAATGTTCGCAAGCGCCTCAAACGAAGTCAAGTGTGTCAATACTTTAATCTTAATGACAATCGAGGGAACATGAGCACAAACTTTGGAAGACAACATTAAAATATAAACAAAGAAGTTTTTACTACAAGAAACTATAACCCTTAGAGAAGAAATATTCATTTGTGCCTACTACACAATTCATAAATAGCGTTCTATTTGTCGTATACACTTACTGAGCACTTTATTAGGACTGCAATGTGGTCAGAAGTTTCAGGTAATGTTCACAATATCCATTAGAATGGAAGAAAAATGTGATCTCAATAATTTCCACTGTGGCATGAGTGTTGTTGATAGGCTGGTTTGAGTATTTCTATAAATGCTGATCACCTGGAATTTTCGTACACAAACAGTCTCTAGAGTTTACTTAGAATGGTGCAATAAAGAAGAAAAACATCCAGTGAGTGGAAGACAGGAATGCCTTGTTGAGAGATGTCAACAGAGGATGGCCAGACTGGTTTGAGCTGACAAAGACATCTTGGAATGCACATCATGTTGAATACTGAGGTGGATGGGCTACAACAGCAGAACACCACTTTGGGTTCCGCTTCTGTCAGTCAAGAACAGAAAGCTGAGGCTGCAGTGGGCACAGGCTCACCAAAACTGGACAGCCGAAGACCGGAAAAACGTAGCTTGGTCCAATGAATCTTGATTTCTGCTAAGGCATACAAATGGTAGGGGTCAGAATTTAGCACCAATAGCCATCCATAGAGCCATAGCTCCAACCTGCCTTGTGTCAACAGTCCAGGTTGGTGGGGGTGGTGTAACGAGGTGGGGAATATTTTCTTGGCACACTCTGGACCTGTACATACCAATCATCCATCGCTTAAACACCATAGCCTATCTGAGTATTGTTGCTGATCATGTGCATTCCTTCATTGTTACAATTTATTCATCTTCAAATGGCTAATTCCAACATGTCACAAAGCAAAAGTCATCTCAAACTGGTTTCATGAACATGGTAGAGTTCTACAGTGCTCAGCGTAAATGAGTGCACCCCCTTTGAAAAGTAACATTTTAAACAATATCTCAATGAACACAAACAATTTCCAAAATGTTGACAAAACAAAGTTTAATATAACATCTGTTTAACTTATAACGTAAAAGTAAGGTTAATAATATAACTTAGATTACACATTTTTCAGTTTTACTCTGTGGCAGCAGGGGCGTGGTCAAGCGTCGGTCTGTGACCGGAGGGCGGAGTCAGGGAAGGTAAGTGGCAGAATCACTGCACCTGATGTCTGTTAATCTGTGTTTGTGTGTCTTCCCCAGTGACCGCGCCCTATATAAGGAGGGAGAGAGAGAGAGCAGAGGAAGGGAGCTCTCTCCCCAACCAGGCGACTTGTGTGTGTGTGTGTGTGTGTGTGTGTGTGTGTGCGTGCGTGCGCGCCTGGGAGAATAAGTTTACACTGAAAAGTGGAAAATAAAGAATTTTTGGAACTCGGTTCTGGCCTGCCGTACTTCTGTGCTCCACCCACCCGCTCTCATACTACATACTCAAATTAGGGTGGTGCAAAAATGAGTACACCCCACAACAAAAACTACTACATCTAGTACTTTGTATGGCCTCCATGATTTTTAATGACAGCACCAAGTCTTCTAGGCATGGAATGAACAAGTTGGAGACATTTTGCAACATCAATCTTTTTCCATTCTTCAACAATGACCTCTTTTAGTGACTGGATGCTGGATGGAGAGTGATGCTCAACTTGTCTCTTCAGAATTCCCCAAAGAAAATAATTTCTTTCCACCACAAAGGTGAAGGCTACAAGAAGATCAGCAAAGCTTTACTTATCAGTCAGAATACTGTAGCACAAGTGGTACAAAAATTTAAGAAAGATGGAACTGCAACCATCTCACAGAGACGTCCAGGTCGTCCACGGAAGTTAACACCTCGACAGGAGCGTCTTCTGATGAGAAGGGTTGAAGAAAATCGGCATGCAAGTTCACTGCAGTTATCTAAAGAAGTAGAAAGCCAAACTGGGGTGACTACTTCCCGTGACAATACGGCGTACACTGCAGCGGAATGGCATGCATGGATGTCGTCCATGAAAAAAGCCTCTCCTAAAGCCCAGGCACAAAAAAGCCCACCTAGAGTTTGCCAGGGCCCATGCTGACAAAGATGAAGACTACTGGGACTCTATACTCTGGAGTGATGAGACCAAGATGCATGTTTTTGGAACTGATGGCTTCAAAACTATATGGCGTTGCAAAGGTGAGGAATACAAAGAAAAATGCATGGTGCCTACAGTGAAACATGGTGTGGCAGTGTCCTTATGTGGGGCTGCATGAGTGCTGCTGGTGTCGGGAAGCTGCATTTCACTGATGGCATCATGAATTCACAGATGTATTGCTCTATACTGAAAGAGAAGATGCTACCATCACTCCGTGCCCTTGGTCGTTGTGCACTTTTCCAACATGACTAAACACACATCTCAGGCCACTGTTGGATTTCTGAAGAAGAACAGGGTGAAAGTGATTCAGTGGCCAAGTATGTCTCCTGATCTGAACCCAATCGAACACCTATGGGGAATTCTGAAGAGACAAGTTGAGCATCACTCTCCGTCCAGCATCCAGTCACTAAAAGAGGTCATTGTTGAAGAATGGAAAAAGAATGATGTTGCAAAATGTCTCCAACTTGTTCATTCCATGCCTAGAAGACTTGGTGCTGTCATTAAAAATCATGGAGGCCATACAAAGTACTAGATGTAGTAGTTTTTGTTGTGGGGTGTACTCATTTTTGCACCACCCTAATTTGAGTAAAACTGAAAAATGTGTTATCCAAGTTATATTATTAACCTTACTTTCATGTTATAAGTTAAACAGATGTTATATTAAATTTTGTCTTGTCAACATTTTGGAAATTGTTTGTGTTCATTGAGATATTGTTTAAAATGTTACTTTTCAAAGGGGGTGCACTCATTTACGCTGAGCACTGTATGTTCTTCAGTGGCCTTCCCAGTCACTGGACCTGAATTCAAAAGAACACCTTTGGGATGTGGTGGAACAAGAGAATCGCAATATGAAAGTGCACCCAAAAAATCTGCAAGACGTGCGTCATGCAATCGTGTCAACAGGGACCAGAATCTCAAAGGAATGTTTCCACCATCTTGTGGAATCCATGCCTCGAAGGATTGAGACTGTTTTGAGAGAAAAGGGAGGCCCTACCCAGTATTCGTACACTGTTCCTAATAAAGTGCTTAGTGAGTGTAGTTCTCGATGTAGGCTCTATAACAGCATTATGTGATACTTTATACAGTGAGCACATTATAGTTGTATCACCAGAAGTGGTGATTCTGTCGAATGCCCCCCCCCCAAAAAGTCATACCAGTTGTAGGCTTCACTTAACTGATGTTATTTATACCGAATACAGAGATGAATTAGAGTATTTTATAAATTCAACAAAAACGTGAGTGTATCTAGCCTTCTTTTTCTATGTGTTGGTGGTGTGTCACTCCATACAGGTGAGAGGGTATCTGGGCAGCTCCTTTGCACAACTGATTGAGGTACAAGTGCAGGGTGGTGTGGCTCTTCAGACTTAAGAGTTTGGTGTTCTCATCCAACTGAAAAACTGACTTCCCCTCCAGGCAGTGATTCCTACTGTAGAACAGTAACAGGTGCCTGTACAGATACCTAAAATATATTCATGATAATAAATTCAAAATTATCTTCAGCTCATTTACACGACCAACATTTGACATTATTCTGATCTCCATAATAAAAGATGCAAAAGCTTCAGTACACTACTTGATATTATAAACAACACATCATAGATAATCAGACCCACTCTCAGAGTGTCTCATACTGACTCACTTCAACAGACACTTTGGCACTAGTAGTGGGCACTATGGTCAGAAATTGGTATCTGCATAGATTACAGTATAATCTAATGTTCCTTCAATTTCACAAGTCCCATATTTACTGACCAGTTTTTTAAATTATTATTATCATTATTATATGGTTTTCTGCTGAACAAATAAAATCAACCTAGACTTAGTTTAAATCCATTTTTTCACTGAATATGCAAGTATTCAAGTATTAAAAGATAAATGAAATTTGATGCTGAATAAACACTGCTTCATTAATAGAGGTTATAAAAGTAAATAGTGGAATATCTTTTTATAAACATTACATTTTGCATTGTTTGTTACAGGTAATAACTCAGGGTGTCGCGGTACACAAAATGCAACACGATTTGATATGATGGTGTCCCAATATGATATATTTTCATACTTTGAAAAAAAAAATTTCAGCAGCCTTCAATTCATTAAAATGAATAATGAAATAACATCTCTGAATTTGCATATTACAAAATTAAACATTACAATTGTACACTGCTGCACCGGTTTGCCAGGCCTCAGCAAAATTCCCCCCACAGTACATCCCAAAAATTAAACAAAAGGATCTGGAATCATTAAAAAAAAAATTCATAAATTGACATTTTTTCTTTTTGTACATATTTGCATTAGAAACTATGGTGCACACATTTGTTTCAAAACAAGCTGAACTAGGAGGAAGGAAAACAAGAGTGCTCCAAGAGCAGAATATCCCCCGCTGACAACTAGGCCATAACTCTGGTAAAATGTGACTGAATTGAACGAAACTGCAATATGCGTATTACCGACATATAACAAAGAATCCTGTCAAGTTTCGTGAAATTCCTCCCAAAATTGTGAGAGGAGTTGATTTCAGAAGGTGAGCACCCTTCCTGGGACGGACGGACATTGCCACGACATAATCCCCCTGTGGGCCTTTCGGCCAGCGGGGGATAAAAATTGTGAAGGTAGTTGATTTCAGAAACCAAGCACACCTTGATGAAATTGCCAAAGTACGGGGCGTCGTGGCTCAGGTGGATAAGGGGCCAGACCATAAATCCGGGGACCTGGGTTCGATTCCGACCCGAGGTCATTTCCCGATCCCTCCCCATCTCTCTCTCCTGCTCATTTCCTGTCTCTACACTGTCCTATCCAATAAAGGTGAAAAAAGCCCAAAAAATATCTTAAAAAAAAAAAAATTGCCAAAGTACAAGTTTGTTAATAATCAAGGGCATAACTCTGGTAAAATATGCCCAAATTAAACAAAATTTTAATATGCGTATAACTGTCGTATAACAAAGCCTTTTGCCAAGTTTGGTGAAATTCCTCCACAAATTGTGAGAGGAGTTGATTTCAGAAGAACGTACAGCCTCATGAAATTGTCAAAGTACAAGTTACTTAATCAAGGGTCAAAACTCTGGCAAAATTTTCACAAACAAATTGAAATCGCAATATGCGCATTACCGTCATATAACAAGGCCTTTTGCCAAGTTTGGTGAAATTCCTCCAACAACTGTGAGAGGAGTTGATTTCAGAAGGAAACACACTCCTATGAAATTGTCAAATTATAATTTTGTTAATCAAGGGCTGTAACTCTGGTAAAATGTGACCAAATTTAATGAAATTGCAATATGCGTATTACCGACATACAAGAAAGAATCCTGCCAAGTTTGGTGAAATTCCTCCAAAAATTGTGAGAGGAGTTGATTTCAGAAGGTGAGCACCCTTCCCGGGATGGACAGACGGACATCGCCACGACATAATCCCCCTTCAGGCCTTTCAGCCAGCGGGGGATTAATAAAAAAAAAAACCTTATCCTGGCATCTCTGAATGTGTAACTTTCAAGAGGACATACTTGAAGCATGGGGTGCATTCTGCTGTGTTGTGCAAGTCATGCAGCTATCCATAGCTCAAACATGTTTTTGAGCAGTATTTTTATTCATTTCCAATTCAGATTTTATAATGATCTCCTCCCCCCAAAATTAGCCCCTGCTCGCACGCAAAATTGCACGGCTCCTGCTCAAAAAACCTGCCGTCTCTCTCAAACAGCCCCTTCTCACACTCAAACTGCTTTTGCGCACTCGCAAATCTTCTGCTCACAGATTTCTGCACTCTCTCTCGGATTTTGGTGAAACAACCCTATCAAAATTTACCAACCAAAAGCATGCAAGGTATGACATTGCCCAATGAAACTGTCACTACCTCCTTGGGTGCGTTCGCTGTACTTACAGCACAGTTACTGTTTAGCCATTAGCCAATTTGCTATGGGGCTACTATATGTAGCTATTATAGTATAAAAAAATGTGGATACTGATATATACATATTAACTCAAAATCCAAGAAGAAAACAAGCGAAGTACATTAATAAGGCCCTGGATGGCAGTAGGGGATGAACCCTGTTATACAGTAACCCACCCTGAAGTAAAGCGAGTGCACCAATGCAGTGACAGCTTCTTTTAATTCTAAAATAAAATCCCATGAACCCCTTCAGTACAGATTTATTTTATGAAAATAGTCCAACATAATCCAACTTAAAACTTAGACCAAATATTCAAAAGTGTAGCATGATATTTAGGCTCTTTGGTAGAGCATAGTGTTTTGCGTTTTTTTTTTTTGTCAGAAAAAAAAAAAAAAAAACACAATAGGACCAAATTTACATTATTTATAGGCGACTTGTTTTTTTTTTATCCTAGAATTACACCCAGAAAATTCAAAGTGACCAACCAAAACAAACAAACAAACAAAAAAATTCAATAAATAAATATAAACCCTGATAATAATGGGATGGGGGTTTTTTTCGCCAACAGTGGGTGGGATGGATGGACGGACCCCCTGGGGCTCCCCAGACACCACTGTGAAAACCTTTGATATAAATAATAAACAAACTGGCCATTATATAGAATCTATAGTTTTCTAACAAAAAAACAAAATATAGGAATTCGACAACTCAGCAAATTTCTCACTGAAAGTTCACACATAATTGGTAACACACGTTTATTATGCCAAAAAGAATATAGGTATGCTCTACAAACGATAAGATAACTGACCTCATGAGTGATCTCCGTGCAGTCACAACAGCATGAGAATCATGAAGGATGCGTCCATTAGGTGCCAGACACTCTTGTGCATTATAGTTGCCTGTACCAAGAGCCACCACTTCACACCCAGTTGCTGTAGAGACACATGGCAAAATGATAACCAGTATATTAAAATAAAATAATTAAGTACATAAACCTGTAATCAAGGGTTCATTAAAAAATGTTTTAAAAAATGACTGCAGGGCATATTAAAGATGTAGATGTGCTTGTTTTAGGAAAAATAAATAAATAAATAAATAAATAAATAAATAAAAGATAGTTGCTGGGCACTTGCTAGCTTCCAAAGTTTTCCCTTTAGGCAGCCCAAAATATGCCGGCATTTATTTACGTTCTGGCAATAGAAAGGTGGCATATAGTAACTGAAAATCTTTAATACTTATCAGGAACATTATATTCTTGTCTTTTATCCTTCTCTGACATGCACTTTCCTGAATAGCTACTGCTTGACTATTGTTATACCATAGTGCTGCTGAATTCTCAATTCTGATGGGTCAAAAAGTGTTGATTTTCTTCATACTGCAGCAAGGTTGAGTTCTTGAATCAGATTGGGCAGGAGGTGTTAAGTGTGTATGGTACCTTTCTGGTTGGCCTCTAGCTTGGTGTCCCAGACTGGTCTCCCCTTATCCAGCACCATGTGATGCGTGGCCACAACAACTAGCCTCTCACATGTCACAGACCGCATGCTGTGGCTCTTCGCGCTGCCCCTAGTCATTAGCAGAACGCAGCGGATCTAAGGGAGTAAACCCCGAAAACAAAATCAGGACCAGTCCCTACTTGGGTTAGCCCACTGGTCCTTTCATGTCAGCCTCTCTGACCCAGGCCTGGTGATTTGTGTTTCATTATGAATCCACTCCAGAACCTGCTCATTGAGGAACGCAAGTACGGAAGAGGGTAGCCTACTTGCTCACTACAATGGGGCTAGCAACCCCTTGCAGTGGTACATAACCCGCTACAGACCCACATAAGCAATCACATCAACACCTGCATTGTGGATCTGCGCAGCATAACAGCAAGCATGACGGACCCCGGGTAAAGTCTCGTGGACCCCGTGGCCCCGATCAGCTCGCAAGAATCCCAAACAAGTTAAACTAGCTTGTTGGAATGTCCGGACTATGTCCGATGCAACTTCTACCAAACGCCAGGCCTCAGAGCGCCAATCAGCTTTAGTAGCCTTGGAGCTCAAGCGCCTTAGTACTGACATTGCCTGTCTCAGTGAATGTCGGATACCAGGAGAAGGCGAGTTTGTCAAAGGAGACTACACCTTCCTTCACTCAGGAAGACCACCCAATGATACAAAGCTTGAAGGAGTCACCATTGCCATTAATAATACTCACCGCCCCCTTGTGATTAGCTGGAAGGGAATTAGCCCCAGGGTGATGAGCATTAGAATTAAATTGGACAAATTCATTGCAACAGTTATAAGCATATACGCCCCAACCATCAAAAGACCACCCGAAGAGAAAGCTCCGTTTTATGACCAGTTGTCGGAAGTATCAACTCCCAGACTTGACAGAATTTTCCTACTTGGCGATTTCAATGCTCGTGTAGGAACAGACTCAGAAGCTTGGTCAAATGTGATCGGCCGCCACGGTCTTGGTGACATGAATGAACAGGGCACCTTGCTTGATTTGTGCACCCGTTTTGGCCTATGCATTACCAACACGTTCTTTTCTCATGCGGATATTCACAAGGGAACATAGCAGCATCCAAGATCTAAAAGATGGCATCTCATCGACTATATTATTGTTGGACAACATTACAAGAGTGATATCATAGATTCAAGAGTTCACCACAGTGCTGACTGCTGGACTGACAATAAAATGGTGTGTGCGCTCGCCTTAATATCTTTGTTTCCATCTATCAGCGCAAAAACAGAAGAGCAACTTGCCAAAGCTTTTCAATGTAAGCAAATTGAAAGACCCAGCTACAGCTGAACAGTTGCGAGAGACCATCTGTCAAAACCTACCAAGTAACCATGCTGAAAACTGGTCCCTTGAGGAGCAGTGGGAGAATCTTTGTGATGATCTATATGCCAGTGCTAAGATCACCGTTGGCTTCCAAAAGCACAGCCACCGGGACTGGTTAGATGAAAATAACCCCACCATTATGAACCTCCTGCATCGAAAGCAAGCTGCTTCCCAAGCTGTCCTCGGCAGCGACACCCAGGAAAACAGAGAACGCTATAGACAAGCCAGGAACATCTGCCAAAAGGAGCTTCGCCGTCTTCAAAACCAGTGGTGGCTGGATCGCGCCAAAGAAGGTGAGCAGTATGCAGAAAGGCATGACTCTAGATCCTTCTTCCAATCAGTCAAATTTGTATATCAGCGGCACCAAAGTGGCATCTGCTCAATCAATGATGACCAAGGTAACCGGCTGACAGAAAAAGAGGGCATCTTGGCTCGTTGGAAACAGAATTTCAGCGATCTGCTGAATCAACCTGAAACAGCAAATACTAACGTCCTCGATGAGATAATACAGGAAGAACCACTCAGCAAAGTCACAATACCCCCAACCATCAAGGACGTTAAGTTAGTCCTCGACTATCTGGCCAACAACAAGGCCCCTGGCCCAGACAGTATTCCTGCAGAGATCCTCAAAGCAAGCAGACCAGCCCTTCTCATGGAATTCCGGGACCTCCTTCTTTCCATCTGGGAGGAGGAGAGAGTGCCTCAAGATCTGAAAAATGGTAACATCACCATCTTCAAGATGCAATGCCGCTTTAACTGCAGTAACTACCGTGGGATCACACTTCTATCTGTCATCGGCAAGCTATTTGCTCACGTCATCTTGGACGGGGTGGGGCCTTGCATTGAGAAACACCTCCCCAAGGCACAATGTAGCTTTAGAGGCGGCCATGTGACCAGTGATATGAAGGTCGCTATCCGTCAGCTTTTGGAAAAGTGCTGAGAACATCATCATGAACTGCACGTAGTCTTCATGGACTTAGTAAAGGCTTTTGACACGGTTAGCAGACCCCTTATGTGGGCACTACTGCAGAAGATCAGAATCCCTCCCAAAATAGTTAACATTATCCAAACCTTTCATGACAGTATGGAAGCAAGAGTACTGGTTGGTGGAGAATTCACTGAATCTTTCAATGTAACCAAAGGCCTTTGTCAAGGATGCATCCTAGCTCCCACGCTGTTTATCCTCTTGTTCTCATTTGTCCTCCAACACGCCCATAAATCCATCAGGGAGTTCAGTGTGGAGATAAAACACAAGCTCAACGGCAGGCTTTTCAATCTTCAGAGACTCAAAGCTAAGTCGACAGCAACTTCAAGACTCGACGACTTTCTCTATGCGGATGACGCTGCATTGGCTACCAGAACTGCAGAGTCCTTACAGGAAGGCGTCTCAGCATTGAATAAGTCTTGCAGGGCCTGGGGTCTGACAATCAGCAAGCCTAAGACAAAAGTAATGCACGTTCACTGTGACCAACCACCCGTCATCACCATCGATGGGTCTGAGCTAAAACGCGCCCAAACATTTACATACCTAGGAGGCAATCTGTCTGACGATGCAAGCCTTGACTCGGAAATCCAGCGACGAGTGTGCTGCGGTACAGCTGCGTTTACTGCACTTCGAACTAGGTGCTTCAACAGAAGGAGGCTTACCCTATCTACCAAGCTGTCTGTATATAAAGCCATTGTTCTACCTTCACTCCTCTATGGATCCGAAACATGGCCAACGTTAGCACACCACATCCAAAGACTAGAAGTATTCCACCAAAGATCGCTTCGGCAAATAATGAATGTCAAATGGTGGCAGCGCGTGCCAAATCCATTACCACTGAGACCATGCTTCGTAATAACAGACTTCGCTGGTTGGGCCATGTCTCACGGATGAGCGACTCCAGAATACCTAAACAATTGCTTTTTGGGGAGCTCAAGCTGAGTAAACGCGACAGGGGGTGCCCGCGAAAACGGTGGAAAGACTGCGTTAAAGAAGACCTGCAACTTTTTGGGATTGACAGCAAAAACTGGTAAAAGACCGTGCAAGAACGACATGAGTAGAGATGCGCTCTCCACTCTGGCAAGAAGCTTTGTGAAGACGGCCTCCAATCCCGGGCAGCAGAACGTCGCAGGAGGAGGCACCAAAGGGCTAACAAGAGTCCCCCATCGTCATGAAGTGACGGGGACCATAAGTAAGTGTAATATATAAATAAATAAATTTATATATATATATATATATATATATATATATATATATATATATATATAAATAATCTGGGTACTGTGGGGGTACCCCACTAAATATACTCAGTCAATAAACTGTAGACTTTTCAGTGGACTACAACCAAGGGAATGCGATGTAGTCAACCATTTATCATGTCCCAGATCAAGCCGCCATTTTTTCACAAATTTGCAGAATTTTTGCCAAATTCTGAATAGGAGTATTCACATCAAAGATTCAGTTCTCTCTGTATTCTTTCTTTCATCATTTTATTTAAAATTAAAACCAACATCACCATTCAAAACCGTATAGTTTATTGACTGAGTATATTTAGTGGGGTAAACGGCTGACTACATCGCATTCCCTTAAAAAGGTTGTAGTTCACTGAAAAGTCTACAGTTATCACTAATTGTATTTTAAGTTGTAACTTTATACACCTGATTGGTGTGCTCACAGAATAATCATAACCGTAATAAAACATCATGCAAAATATTTGATCACCATTGAAACTCCATTTTCCACATATCCAAAACCAATATGATCGTGTTTTTTGATCTAAATGGAAAGCCTCAGGGTCAAGATCACTACCTCACCAAAAGTAGTAACTTAAAATCACTACGCCATATAAAAATTTAGTTATAAATCTGCGATTTTGTTTTTTAAAACAAAAGCTGTAAGTTAGTTATAGAACATGTTTCTTACAGAATACGTTACAATGGTAGCTCGTCTTGTATACATTTCTGAGCTATAAAATGAGTTGTGGTCTATTTTTTACCGTAGCGTGTTATTTGTGTGCGGGGAAGGACACACATTAACAATTTGCATGTGTAGAATGGAATTTTCCACTCCAACAGTTAGAAGTTGACTGTGCTTCCATTTGCGGCCTTTCTGTTACGCAGGCGATCTGTTCGGACGTCATCACTGAAAAGGTGAATTTTGACAGTTTTATTTTGTTTTAGTCTTGCAGTATAAGGCAATAGAACGTTTCTTTTCTTCTTACTTTCATATTTCGTAGTGTTTGCGTATTTTTGGCCGATATTTTGCAACCATGGTCAATTTAGATCGAACTTTTGATAGAATCTACGGCCAGTCATTTTGCCCCACCCCCGCCTCGTGCTCCCTCCGGTGCGGTAGTGATGTCCCGTTGCTCGCGCGCCGCAGCAGAGACCTGCGCGACCTTCAGCCAGTACAGTTGCTGTTCTTTTGCCACCACTGTTGTTCTCATCTTTCTGGTGTGTTCTTGATTTTTCCATTGTGTCCTACTTCGCCATATCAAATACCCAAAATGTATCATATTCATATTTAAGTGAATAATCAATTCAGTCATCATAACTTGGCATTTTTAACCCAAGCAATCAAAAAGAGGAAATTTATTCAATATTTTCACTCATCTGTGAAGGAGGGGCTTTAATTCTTCATGATGGAGTTATTTTATATGTAAATCAATTTTACGAAAGCATTTGAATTGTAATCAAAAAAAATTCCACAGTGGAGGCCAGATAAAGCAAGATGCTATCTTTATTCTTATTAAACATGACAAAAGAAACATTGAGTGTTAGGTAAATGCAAAAAAAATTGTAAAATTAGAAAACGTCTTTTTTGACCATAATGTCCCTGTCCCGAATGAGAGACCAGTTTCTGAGACAGACCCATATATATTTATTTTCAGGGCTCTGCTGTTATTTCTGGATGTACAACCTCAGTTCAAAAACAGTTGGGACACTGCGTAAAACTTGTAATAAAAACAGAATGCGTTGATTTGCAAATCACAGAAATCCTATATTTCTTTGAAAATAGTAAAAAGACAACGTATGTTGAAATGGAGAAAATGTATACAAGAAAAATATATCCTCATTTCGAATCTGATACCAGCAACAGTTCAAAAAAGTTGGGACAAGGGCATCTTTACCACTGTGTTGCATCAACTCTACTTTTAACAACACTGTAAATGTTTGGGAACTGAGGAGACCAATTGCTGTACTTTTGAAAGTGAAATGTTTAATAAATGTGACAAATGTTTTCAATGGGACACAGGTCTGGAGTGCAGGCAGGCCCGTGTAGCACCCAGACTCTCTTACTATGGAGCCATGCTGTTGTAATACATGCAGAATGTGGTTCGGCATTGTCTTGCCGAAACGAGCAAGGCCTTCCCTGAAAATGACATCATCTAGATGGCAGCATATTGCTCCAAAACCTGTACTGTATCGTTCAGCATTAAATGGTACCTTCCCAGATGTGCACTACCCCAATACCATCACAGATGCTGGCTTCTGAACTGTGCACTGTTAATAAGCCGGATGGTCCCTCTCCTCTTTAGTATGGAGGACACGATGTCTATGAGTTTCATAAAAAATTTCAAATTTCAATTCATCCAACCACAGGACAGTTTTCCACTTGGCCTCAGTCCATCATAAATGAGCTTGGGCCCAGAGAAGGCAGTAGCACTTCTGTGTATTGTTTATATATGGTTTTAACCTATGTGCTAAACCTATTAGCAAATCTGTAATGATCACATTGCTTTGTAAAAGTTTTCAAGCATGGGAACCTCTTCATGACAGAGTTTACATTCTCAAGTTTCCTAGTGACATGACAAGCTGCCTTTGAGAGAGAGTGTTGCAGGCAAGGGAATGACTTTATTGTGGCTATAATATAAGGGATAATGGGAACTAACTTGTCTCGCAGACGTTCCACAACATTACCTCTAACTCTAAAACATTAAAAAGTGACGTGTATTCTATTAATAAATGAAACATTGCAATCATTGGCAAATTGCTGTGGTACAAGTGGAATAACACACTCAGGACCAAACTGTTACACGAAAATAATACACTTTGGTAACATTTAGGTAGGTGGTAGCAGGGTCTGTTGTGAATTGTCTTCTGATAGCAGTGTCAGCTGCAATGCACATTACTGGTCCATAATGTTTTCAGAAGTAAATTATTAAATAATCCCTAGAAATGGATATTTATGAACTGTTTTATCTGAAACTATATAGAATGACTGCAGCCGATAAACCACGAGGGAGAATCTAGGCCACTGCAAGCTGAGCTGTGGTTATATGCACATGCTGAATTCGTGGGAAAATATTTCAGTTGAAAGATCTGCACAGGCCAAAACTTCATTCAGAAAACAAAACAAGAAATAGGAATCTTGCTCATTTCAGAATGCCTACAAAAAGTAAAGTAGGTGCTTTGGAAATGATTAGACTGTAGCTAAAATAAAAGGTATGGTACTGAAGAAGCCTTTTCTACTACTACTCAATACTGCTCTATTTAACAGAGTTCATCTCTGCTGTCTGATGTAAATACACCTATTTGTATTTGACCACGGCTGTGAAGAGGAAAAAAAAACAAAAAAACAAAAACACCACAAACACACATACCGCTGCTATATTAATATATACACATTTTCTTATCTATTCTGGGAATCCATTTGCTCAAGTCCAATACTAACTGCTCGCAGACAATTGGGCTCGTTCTTATTAGTCCCACATCTTGGTGTGTACAACTTAATATAAATCTTGTGTTTTTGAAATTATTTGGCAGATGCTTTCTCCCTTTAGGAGTTAGGTTAACATGGGGCGGCCTTGGGCTGAAGTGCCCTTGAGCAAGGTACCTAACCCCTGACTGCTCCCCGGGCGCTCTAGTGTGGCTGCCCATTGCTCTGTGTGTGTGTGTGTGTGTGTGTGTGCGCGCGCGCGTGTGTTCAGTGCTTCAGATGGGTTAAATGCAGAGGATGAATTTCACTGTGCTTGAAGTGTACATGTGACAAAGGTTCTTCTCTTCTTCTTTTGACTCAAAAAGTTGTTGAAATCTCTTCTCGAGGTAATGCCAGGTAGAAAAGCACACAGAAGGGGGAAGATGTATTGTTCGGCATTGAACATACAGATAAAGACAATAATTTTTTAATAACATTTTTTGCTATTATAATCAGTTCCAAACCAGTACCACCTTCAAGAGAAAAAAAACCCTGCTCACTCTATGCAAGATTACATATCCTCATCACTGAAACAGGAAGTGTGATGGCTAAGTCTGTAGAACAAACTGCGAGGTTCAAAACAGAATATCTGAGAATGTGTAACCAGTCAATCTACAGCAATGAGATTGGGATGATCCTGAGAATGTAGTTTTATTAATTTTCCTCCAAATTAATAACTTGGTTCTAGCTTATGGCACATGCAAAAAGAATGATGACATATGAATGATGTTTGCTACGGAAACTTACGAGACTGTATAACAAATGCAGCCACTGTTCCACCACAGTCAGAGAACTCTGGATAATTGTCCATCAGCTTGGAGAGCAGCTCCTTAACAGCACTGGGAACTTGGTCTTTAACAGGATTTTTCCCTTCTGCCTCAGACACACAAAAGTCAGTCCTAAGATCTTTTGGTCAAATATCCAGAAGAGGTTTCTTGTTCTTGCTCATCACAATTTCAAATTATACGGTAATAAAAATATATTTACCAAACATGACCCTTCTAGGACGGATGGCTGAGGCCGTGGAGTTTTGCTCCTTCACCGGTAGAGGAGGAGGACTCACTGATAACCAGATACATGAACAGATCAAGACAAAGAAATACCAAATACCACAAGTAAATACAGTGGTGCTTGAAAGTTTGTGAACCCTTTAGAATTTTCGATATTTCTGCATAAATATGACCTAAAACAACATCAGATTTTCACACAAGTCCTAAAAGTCGATAAAGAGAACCCAGTTATAGAAATGAGACAAAAATATTATACTTGGTCATTTATTTATTGAAGAAAATGATCCAATATTGCATATTGTGGCAAAAGTATGTGAACCTTTGCTTTCAGTATCTGGTGTGACCCCCTTGTGCAGCAATAACTGCAACTAAACGTTTGCGGTAACTGTTGATCAGTCCTGCACACCGGCTTGGAGGAATTTTAGCCCATTCCTCCGTACAGAACAGCTTCAACTCTGGGATGTTGGTGGGTTTCCTCACATGAACTACTCGCTTCAGGTCCTTCCACAGCATTTCGATTGGATTAAGGTTAGGACTTTGACTTGGCCATTCCAAAACATTAACTTTATTCTTCTTTAACCATTCTTTGGTAGAACGACTTGTGTGCTTAGGGTCGTTGTCTTGCTGCATGACCCACCTTCTCTTGAGATTCAGTTCATGGACAGATGTCCTGACATTTTCCTTTAGAATTCGCTGGTATAATTCAGAATTAATTGTTCCCTCAATGATGGCAAGTCGCCCTTACCCAGATGCAGCAAAACAGGCCCAAACCATGATACTACCACCACCATGTTTCACAGATGGGATAAGGTTCTTATGCTGGAATGCAGTGCTTTCCTTTCTCCAAACATAACGCTGCTCATTTAAACCATAAAGTTCTATTTTGGTCTCATCCATCCACAAAACATTTTTCCAATAGCCTTCTGGCTTGTCCACGTGATCTTTAGCAAACTGCAGACGAGCAGCAATGTTCTTTTTGGAGAGCAGTGGCTTTTTCCTTTCAACCCTGCCATGCACACCATTGTTGTTCAGTGTTCTCCTGATGGTGGACTCATGAACATTAACATTAGCCAATGTGAGAGAGGCCTTCAGTTGCTTAGAAGTTACCCTGGGGTCCTTTGTGACCTCACCGACTATTACACGCCTTGCTCTTGGAGTGATCTTTGTTGGTCGACCACTCCTGGGGAGGGTAACAATGGTCTTGAATTTCCTCCATTTGTAAACAATTTGTCTGACTGTGGATTGGTGGAGTCCAAACTCTTTACAGATGGTTTTGTAGCCTTTTTCAGCCTGATGAGCATCAACAACGCTTTTTCTGAGGTCCTCAGAAATCTCCTTTGTTCGTGCCATGATACACTTCCACAAACATGTGTTGTGAAGATCAGACTTTGATAGATCCCTGTTCTTTAAATAAAACAGGGTGCCCACTCACACCTGATTGTCATCCCATTGATTGAAAACACCTGACTCTAATTTCACCTTCAAATTAACTGCTAATCCTAGAGGTTCACATACTTTTGCCACTCACAGATATGTAATATTGGATCATTTTCCTCAATAAATAAATGACCAAGTATAATATTTTTGTCTCATTTGTTTAACTGGGTTCTCTTTATCTACTTTTAGGACTTGTGTGAAAATCTGATGATGTTTTAGGTCATATTTGTGCAGAAATATAGAAAATTCTAAAGGGTTCACAAACTTTCAAGCACCAGTAGAGCAATTTTTTTCCCCTTTTACAGCAATTAGTAGTGCAATATACCATAAATTGACACTGCCAGCACTGTCCATTATCAGCCATGTCCAAGTTTCTGCTTACAACTAAACATTGTCAAAGATGATGCATTAAATAGCATAACTCAGCAACTGTGCAATTTTTAAATGATTTTGTTCAGGAAAAAGTTACAATTTATGTATTTTTTTAATTGTTGTGACGCTCCAAAAATTTATGAAAAACAATCAATATTCTTGATTTGACTTGGGCATATTTTCAAAGAAATAATACCAGCAGGCCTTTCAATTACATAATTTGGGTTACACACCAATTCTGAATTTGGGCTTTGTCCATCGTGATGCAGGGTAATTTGGGCTGTTCTGCACGCGCAAAGTGCTGTTTTCCCAGTGCGCTGTGTTTAAACCTGCTGCTGCTTTTTTAGCTACAAAGTTATGAATAAATAAAGAAATCCATGAATGTTATTTTTACCTTTATTGCTAAATATCTACAGCATTAATCCCTCTTGATGTACATGTACATGACAAAAATAATTAGAATACAGTTAGTTAGTATTTAAAAGATGTGTTGGGGCCTGAGGAGCCTGTGAATGAAAAAGCAAGTTCTGCACTGCTGCCATCAAAGAGACAAACCTGTAGCAGACCTGCGACACAAAAGGTTTTTCAGTCACATCACAGGAATCGACAGTGCAATTCACAATATGCAATCAGGTAAAAGATCTTAGTTTAAATGAAAGGCTGGCGTCTAAGACCATCATCAACAAGAGGACCAAGCTCCAAGTCACTGATTCCACCCACACTTACACAACTGTGTGGATTTAAGATGCAAGCTGTATCTTAAATACACACAGTTGTGCTCTGAATAGCTCTCTTTTATTCAGTATTTTGTCTGATTTAAATCATATGGCACGAGGTATCAGAGAGATATTGCAGTTGAGGTCAGATAATGTGGGATATAGGGCTATTTTTAGGTTTTTAAATGATACAGGAATTATTCAGAAAATTTAGCACAACAGGGGAGTAAACGTTCTGGTTCACACTCCAGTCCAGAAGGTGGCGGTAATGCACCTAAAAGCTGTTTGCCAACCGCCATAAAACAACATAAAAGAAGAAGAAAGAAGATTTACCAAATGTGGAAATCCCGCTCTAGTCATCAGTACGCAAGTCTCGCTCCTCCACGAAATCATGGCGTGCCGATCGCCGTTGATGTAGAACTCGTGCTCTGCACGAGGCTTACGGCTAGTTCGACGAACCCGAAACAACATGGGAATTGTGCGGATTTCGCGTCAATTATGAGAAATACATCCTAATTCTCACTAATTTCAGTGTTTTTAAAGAAGAAAGTCAAGACATCGGGTTTTATACAGCCAAGTTTATTTAAATCAACATTTCGGGGTTTTTCTTTTTTTTTTTTTAACTTTTGGTAGCATATTTTCGGTGCTTGACCTTAATTTGGGCGCCTTTTTAGTTCGGGCGCCTACGACGTTATCCGTTGCAGGTTTCATGTAATTGAAACGCCCGGCCAGTTAAATGTTTTAAAAAAAAAAAAATGCCCTGACATTTTAGGGTGTGCTACACCTGGACATATTTTTCTGACTTCCGTGGCTATAAAGATTTTGCTGTAGAACTTGCAGCATATCTTCACATTTCTGTATGATGTACAGTGGTGCTTGAAAGTTTGTGAACCCTTTAGAATTTTCTATATTTCTGCATAAATATGACCTAAAACATCATCAGATTTTCACACAAGTCCTAAAAGTAGATAAAGAGAACCCAGTTAAACAAATGAGACAAAAATATTATACTTGGTCATTTATTCATTGAGGAAAATGACCCAACATTACATATCTGTGAGTGGCAAAAGTATGTGAACCTTTGCTTTCAGTATCTGGTGTGACCCCCTTGTGCAGCAATAACTGCCACTAAACGTTTGCGGTAACTGTTGATCAGTCCTGCACACCGGCTTGGAGGAATTTTAGCCCATTCCTCCGTACAGAACAGCTTCAACTCTGGGATGTTGGTGGGTTTCCTCACATGAACTGCTCGCTTCAGGTCCTTCCACAACATTTCCATTGGATTAAGGTCAGGACTTTGACTTGGCCATTCCAAAACATTAACTTTATTCTTTTTTAACCATTCTTTGGTAGAACGACTTGTGTGCTTAGGGTCGTTGTCTTGCTGCATGACCCACCTTCTCTTGAGATTCAGGCCCTGTCCACACGGCAACGGATTCAGGTGAATCTGATAAAATTGTTTATCGTTTCGGCCTGGCGTCCACATGGCACCGGCGTTTTGGGTGCCCCAAAACGAAATCTTTTGAGAACGGGTTCCAGAGTGGAAAAATCTGGCAACGGCGCCGTTGCGAAGTCGTCTGGATGAGTAGAACGGATTTGTTTACGATGACGTCACAACCACATGACTGTGAGTGCTTCACGCCAGGTAGAAGTGTAACAAACTCGATGCGAGTTGTCAACAAATAAAAAGGAAAAAAAGGAAAAAAAAGGCGCGATCTCACCTCTTCAGATGTTGGTTTAAGTCTGACAATACATTCCTCAAAAAGGGCGTAGAAGAACAAAAGTAATCCATCAACGTGTAGCATTCAATTTATTCCGGACTATTAAAGAATTCTGGAGGATATCAGAATGTTGGCGCACCAGCTTCCATCTACCCCCATTCATTCCTCTTTCCGCGTCTCCATTCAAAAAACGAGCACGTGATTTAAAGGGACTATAGCCATAGGACAGGGAGTGAGAAGGTGTGTGCGTGTGACAGTGACAAGGAAGAACCTAGGCTCATGCTCGCCCTGAATTTCTCTTAAAGTGAAGGCAGAAGAACGTTCAGCACCTGGCCAGGCTTTCTATGTATTAATTTACATAGACGTTTTAATATGAAATATAAATAAGTGTCTTAGACAATAGATACTATTTTATGCTACTGATTAATAATCAAAACTTTATGTGGCTGATGCTACAGAAGAAGGGGTTTATGCGCATGCGTCATACTTCTATTGTTCTGGTGTCTCCGATGGGACCGTCTTACAGCGCACGTAGCGGTGTGGCATGTGTATTGCATCGTTTTCAGCAAGCGTTGCGTTGCCATATGTACCTGATATTTTACTGATCCGTTGCCCATGTGGATGCAATATTTAAAAAAAAAAAAAAAAAATCTCGTTGCCATTGTCGTGTGGATGTAGCCTCAGTTCATGGACAGATGTCCTGACATTTTCCTTTAGAATTCGCTGGTATCATTCAGAATTCATTGTTCCATCAATGATGGCAAGCCATCCTGGCCCAGATGCAGCAAAACAGGCCCAAACCATGATACTACCATCACCATGTTTCACAGACGGGATAAGGTTCTTATGCTGGAATGCAGCGTTTTCCTTTCTCCAAACATAACGCTTCTCATTTAAACCAAAAAGTTCTATTTTGCTCTCATCCGTCCACAAAACATTTTTCCAATAGCCTTCTGGCTTGTCCACGTGATCTTTAGCAAACTGCAGACGAGCAGCAATGTTTTTTTGGAGAGCAGTGGCTTTCTCCTTGCAACCCTGCCATGCACACCACTGCTGTTCAGTGTTCTCTTGATGGTGGACTCATGAACATTAACATTAGCCAATGTGAGAGAGGCCTTCAGTTGCTTAGAAGTTACCCGGGCGTCCTTTGTGACCTCGCTGACTATTACACGCCTTGCTCTTGGAGTGATCTTTGTTGGTCGACCACTCCTGGGGAGGGTAACAATGGTCTTGAATTTCCTTCATTTGTACACAATCTGTCTGACTGTGGATTGGTGGATTCCAAACTCTTTAGAGATGGTTTTGTAACCTTTTCCAGCCTGATGAGCATCAACAATGCTTTTTCTGAGATCCTCAGAAATCTCCTTTGTTCGTGCCATGATCCACTTCCACAAACGTGTTGTGAAGATCAGACTTTGATAGATCCCTGTTCTTTAAATAAAACACTGAAGAGAGATTCACATACTTTTGCCACTCACAGATATGTAATATTGGATCATTTTCCTCAATAAATAAATGACCAAGTATAATACTTTTGTCTCATTTATTTAACTGGGTTCTCTTTATCTACTTTTAGGACTTGTGTGAAAATCTGATGTTGTTTTAGGTCATATTTATGCAGAAATATAGAAAATTCTAAAGGGTTCACAAACTTTCAAGCACCACTGTATATTGTTCTACAAAGATGCGTCACACCCCAAGTACAAAATGAATGTATTTAACCCACCCATTACAAAGCCAAAATTGGGAGTCAATGGCTTCGCACACAATGGACAGAGCATCACTAAAGGATCCCTAATGGATGTTATCACATTAAGGGGAAGTGAAATTTTCCAAATTTGAATAAAACATTGTTCAAGCAATCTTTTGCACTGCTTGTATGTTAAAATAACAGCACCAACTAAACTTTGAGTTATGAGTTTCAGATATGCATTATGAGGACAATATTTTATCTTTTCAATCACTGTAAAAACTTACACACAGATAAAACTGAATTTCCAGGAAGTGAAATGATCCACAAAACTAGATAATGTTTACCAGAAGCATCAGGAAGTACAGTGTCATTCTCCAGATTAGACAGTAGCTCCTCCACGGCCAACTGAGCTGCTTTGAGCCTGGCCTCTTTCTTATTGATGCCCATCCCGGTTTTATACTCCACTCCATCAATCACAGCACAGAATGCAAAATAGAAACCAATTACTCCTCCTGGTAAGAAAAATTGTAGGAAAATCATTGTTTCATGTTGTTATTGTTATTTTATTCTTCCACATGAAAAAAATGTGGAAGATGATACAGCTATATTTTAACTTCCTGTGATCTATTCAAATATATAAATCAATACATGGCAAAAATCAAACTACCTGTAGTTACTGTCTCCTTCATCTCCACCTGGAACTGTAGAACCTGGGAGAGCTGGTAGAGGAAAGACACAGCATGAACCTTTCCTCTCCTGTACTTGTCAATCAGCTCTTTGGGGATTTTTTTTGGTTTGGGGCCTGTTGAATACACAAGCCACGTTAGAAAGAAGTTGGACTTAAAAATTCATAAATGACAATGAATAGTGATTTTACGATGAAAGACTAGCAAACGTTGGACTCCTGAGTGGTGCAACAGAAACCCATTTGCCCCTTCATCCTCAGGTCAAGTCCCAGCCCATGAAAGCAAAACTAGCCACTCTCAAGGAGAGACAGGTGGCCTGCTCTCTCTTCCCTATCAAGCATGTGATATCTTTCTTTCACCCTCCCTGATTGACAGTTATCACGTGATTAGGGAGAGAAGCCTGATGGATGGGAACTACATAATGGCCAGGACTAAATTAGGCAGAACCCACTTGGTTGGGGGGCATTCTGATAGCAGTGCTACTGACCTGGTCATGTGTGTTGCACTGTATGAATGAATCAAGCAGTGATGGTGTGTGTTCTAACACTTCAGTGTCACTGCTCTGTTGAGAAATGGTTCAGAAATATTCTTAGCAAACCTGAAATAGGGCTAAAAGATCTAGCGAACTCAATCTGCGTTGTAGTTAAGCACATACCAACAAGATGGACTAGCACCATGCTTAATAACCTTATCTGCACCTGATTTCAGCAACCCCCAGCCCCCTAGCGTGTGCACATACACAATGACACTGCCATGTCAATATTACTACTGCACTGAAAATGGTCCATAACCCTAATAATATCTGGTCAGCAGCAATCCTGTGAACAGGGTAGAGGCACACAATAGTGTGTTTAATTTACATTTATTATTTTCCAAATGCATTCATTCAAATCAACTTACAAGTAACCAAACAAACAAATTTCAGACATATACGTACTATACAAGTGGGCCAGGATACACTTGTACATTTTAAGCCACTGACCAGAAACAAGCGCATAGCGCTTTACGAGACAAGACAGAACCACAGCTAAGTACAATGGGTTGGAGTAAATCCGATACTCAGGAGTGCTATAAACTGTACTCATAAAACAGGAGCTGGTTCTTGTGACTCAGCTGTTTTTAGACGAGGAATTGCAGGCTTGATCCAGTGAGCTGCTGTTGGTGTTGGTGAATTCAAAAGCAGGTTGCTGGACTAAAGAAGAGAAGCCTGCTGGTGCTGCCATGTTGCTATTCAAGATGTGTGCAAAAGTGGCCCCTCTGGATACACGATACGCTGCTCCTCGTCCCAACATCTTCTGGCTGCTGGAAAGTATAAGTGTAAGTGTCGAGATGATGGAAGTTTGGAATATTAAGTATACGACATGTATACTAAGAAATACCTTTCATTGTTTTCTTTTTTTTATTTTCTAATTTTCCTAGACATTTAAAGCACATCATGAAAAAGAAAACATTAAATATGATATCAGATATGGATATATGCATTAATATACAGTGGTGCTTGAAAGTTTGTGAACTCTTTAGAGTTTTCTATATTTCTGCATAAATATGACCTAAAACATCATCAGATTTTCACATAAGTTCTAAAAATAAATACAGAGAACTCAGTTAAACAAATGAGACAAAAATATTATGCTTGGTCATTGATTTATTGAGGAAAATAATCCAACATCTCATATCTGTGAGTGGCAAAAGTATGTGAACCTCTAGGATTAGCAGTTAATTTGAAGGTGAAATTAGAGTCAGGTGTTTTCAATCAACGGGATGACAATCAGGTGTGAGTGGGCACCGTTTTATTTAAAGAACCGGGATCTATCAAAGTCTGATCTTCACAACACGTTTGTGGAAGTGTATCATGGCACGAACAAAGGAGATTTCTGAGGACCTCAGAAAAAGCGTTGTTGATGCTCATCAGGCTGGAAAAGGTTACAAAACCATCTCTAAAGAGTTTGGACTCCACCAATCCACAGTCAGACAGATTGTGTACAAATGGAGGAAATTCAAGACCATTGTTACCCTCCCCAGGAGTGGTCAACCAACAAAGATCACTCCAAGAGCAAGGCGTGCAATTGTCGGCGAGGTCACAAAGGACCTCAGGGTAACTTCTAAGCAACTGAAGGCCTTTCTCACATTGGCTAATGTTAATGTTCATGAGTCCACCATCAGGAGAACACTGATCAACAATGTTGTGCATAGCAGGGTTGCAATGAGAAAGCCACTGCTCTCCAAAAAGAACATTGCTGCTCGTCTGCAGTTTGCTAAAGATCACGTGGACAAACCAGAAGGCTATTGGAAGAATGTTTTGTGGACGGATGAGACCAAAATAGAACTTTTTGGTTTAAATGAGAAGCCTTATGTTTGGAGAAGGGAAAACACTGCATTCCAGCACAAGAACCTTATCCCATCTGTGAAACATGGTGGTGGTAGTATCATGGTTTGGGCCTGTTTTGCTGCATCTGGGCCAGGACGGCTTGCCATCATTGATGGAACAATGAATTCTGAATTATACCAGCAAATTCTAAAGGAAAATGTCAGGACATCTGTCCATGAGCTGAATCTCAAGAGAAGGTGGGTCATGCAGCAAGACAATGACCCTAAGCACACAAGTCGTTCTACCAAAGAATGATTAAAGAAGAATAAAGTTTATGTTTTGGAATGGCCAAGTCAAAGTCCTGACCTTAATCCAATTGAAATGTTGTGGAAGGACCTGAAGCGAGCAGTTCATGTGAGGAAACCCACCAACATCCCAGAGTTGAAGCTGTTCTGTATGGAGGAATGGGCTAAAATTCCTCCAAGCCAGTGTGCAAGACTGATCAACAGTTACCGGAAATGTTTAGTTGCAGTTATTGCTGCACGGGGGGGGGTCACACCAGATACTGAAAGCAAAGGTTCACATACTTTTGCCACTCACAGATATGTAATATTGGATCATTTTCCCCAATAAATAAATGACCAAGTATAATATTTTTGTCTCATTTGTTTAACTGGGTTCTCTTTATCTAATTTTAGGACTTGTGTGAAAATCTGATGATCATATTTATGCAGAAATATAGAAAATTCTAAAGGGTTCACAAACTTTCAAGCACCATTGTACGTAATAGAAAAGGTCCAACGAATTTAAATCTCTCATGTTTTTGAAGTCTTACATTAACAACAAAATATACAAAAAGTCAACAATAATTCTTGGTCTTTTGGCTGTTCCCTCCCATCTTCTTTTCTGTAGCACCAACCATCCTCATTCACCACATCCATAAATCTCATCTTTGGCCTTCCTCTTTTCCTTCTACCTGCCAACTCCATATCCAGCATTCATTTCCCAATATACCCTGGATCTCTCCTCTGTACATGTCCAAACCATCTCAATCTCACATTGTCTCCAAGCCGTCCTACATGTCCTGTCCCTCTAACGTTCTCGTTTCTAATCCTGTCTAAACCTCAGCATCTTCAGCTCTGCTACTTCCAGTTCAGCCTCCTGCCTTTTTATCGGTACTACTGTCTCCAAACCGTACATCATCGCTGATCTTAGTACTGTCTTATACACTTTCCTTTTCACTCTTGCTGGCAACCTTCTGTCACAAATCACTCCTGACACTCATCCATCCATCCCAACCTGCTTGTACTCTCTTCACTACTCACCTTTACTTTGTATATCTGAACTCATCTCCTCTGACCACCTCTATTCCTTGTAGCTGTACCATTCCACTACTCTCACCCTCATTGACACACGTACTCAGTCTCACTCCTATTAGCTTTCATAATAATAATAATAATAATAATAATCTTCTTCTTTTGGCTGCTCCCGATTAGGGGCCGCCACAGCGGATCTTTCGTCTCCATTGCTCCCTGTCTTCAGCATCCTTCTCTACCACACCTGCCACTTTCATGTCCTCTCTCACCACATCCATGTATCTCCTCTTTGGCCTTCCTCGTTTTCATGTGCCTGGCAGCTCCATCCTCAACATTCTCCTTCCCATATGCTCTGCATCTCTTGTCAGGATGTGCCCATACCATCTCAGTCTCATCTCTCTTAGCTTAATTCCCAAGCTCTCCACACGTGCTGTCCCTCTGATGTGCTCGTTCCTTATCCTGTCCAACCTCCCATCGCAAACCTTAACATCCTCAACTCCGCCACCTCCAACTTTGCCTCCTGTCTCTTCTTTAAGGGTATGGTCTCCAATCCATACATCACAGCTGGTCTCACTACTGTCTTATACATCTTACCTTTCACTTTTGCTGGGACTTTCCTATCACAAATGACTCCCAAAATCCTTCTCCAACTTCTCCACCCTGCCTGCACTCTCTTTCTCACCTCACTATCGCAGCCCCCATTTTCCTGCACAGTTGACCCCAGGTACTTGAATTCACCAACTTTCTTTACGTCTACTCCTTGCATCTTCACTACACTCTCATCCCCATTCTCATTGATGCACATGTATTCTGTTTTGCTACTGCTCACCTTCATTCCTCTTCGTTTCATAATAATAATAATAATAATAAATTTTTTTTCGCTGTCCAAATCCTGCGCTCTGATTGGCTGGCAAGTGGGTCCGTATCCTACGGTACGGACCCCTGGTGACTCGCTCATTCACAACAACAACAAACATAGTAGCAATTTTTGTCAACATTTATCTTTTTTTATAAGATTTATTTATAAGATTATCAAAAATCTTATGTGATGTGTAACGAATAAGTAGATTTTGTGGAATTTACCTTTAAATCTCTCTCTTTTTTTTCTCATCTGTACCTTCTCTATTTGTACCACATTTCCAATGTCTGCTGCTAATTCATGTACGAGTGACTATCCTGTACCAAAATGATTTCTCTTAATGTCTCCTCAATTTCTGAATACTCCATTTCCCACACATTACTGCTGCTGTTCTTTTCTGTTGGTTTTAGGTTTTTCTTCATGTTGTTTGACACTATTTAATTATTTTGAGTTGTTGCTGGGATAACTCACCAAGTGCCACATATTTTTTCAGGTTTTATAACTGGGTGATTTTATCGTACAAATATGGAAAAAAAAAGAAATAATTGTATTTATTTTTTTCGCGGTCCAAATCCTGCGCTCTGATTGGCTGGCGAGCGAGTCCGTATCCTACGGTACGGACCCCGGTTACGGACCTCTGGCGACTTGCTCGTTCGCAACAACAACAAACATAGTAGCATTTTTTGTCAACATTTATCTTTTTTTATAAGATTTATAAGATTATCAAAAATCTTATAAATTTTTGCCAGCATTTCTCAGGAGAATGGCATTAATTTTACAGCATGGATAGCGATAACGACAGTGTTCACAGCGAAAGCGAGTTTTACTACCCTGAGGACGAAGAAATAAAACATTTCAGGAGAAAGCTAAAAACCTGTAATTTACTAACACCGAGCAAAAACATGGCTGAATCCTGAATGACTCAATTTTGTATAAATAGGGGACTACATAGGCGGCAAAATGTAGTTTTTTCCTGCCAAGGAAGTGCACTTGTATACCGAGGAGGAAGCCATTTGCATTACAGCCGTGAATGAGGATTCAAAATAGCATTAATTTTACAGCATGGATAGCGATAACGACAGTGTTCACAGCAAAAGTGAGTTTTACTACCCTGAGGAAGAAGAAATAAAAGAAAACATTTCAGGAGAAAGCTAAAAACCCGTAATTTGCTAACAGTTTGATCTCATTAGTTAATGAGGCCCATTTTGAACCATGTTATCCTAATACATAATATTCATGGATTAAAGCAAAAAAAAAATTATTTGACTGAAAATTTACGGGGGGGGGGGTTATGGGTGGATTTCGATGAAATTCTGAGAATGGTTAACTTAGAACTGATAACTTTATTATCAATTAATTAATGGATTAATATATTCAATTTATTGCACTTTCTTTCCATTGCTTCCGTATATTATTTTTTGTGGCAAACCACACAAATGCAAGCGCCTGGAATGTTTAGTTTTTTGCACCATGAACTAAATGGCTTTCCGTTTTCACCTATTTCATACAGCCAAGCCCACCTCCACTTGTTTTCTACACCTTTATCGATGGCAGACACATCAGTGCCTTCTTTCATGTAAAGCGCATCCATGCTGCCGAAACCGAAAGCAGAATGACATGCTCCTCTATGCTCGACGTCAATATAGAAAAAAGCTTGGCTCTTCGCTTAAATTAAAATTTGACCTTACTTTGTGTTGAATACGACTTCAAAAACAATTCAAGATTTTATTAAGAGAAATATTGTGGCCAACACGAGTGTTAAGTTACCTAAAAGATCGCGTGAAGTTGGCTGCTATCTACTTTGCGTTCGTTCTCATTTTCCTCCATCATTTCATAGGCCAGAAACAGATGTTTTGACGTAATTTAACTGAGTAGGCTATGATTATTATTTAACCGTAGTCTTCTAGACATTTTGACTGTTTGGGGCATTGAACGCTGGTGTATGATTTTCAGGGAATAAAAGTTTAGTGCATGTCGGAACATCATTGCGCTCGCAGCCTCCAACGTCCTTTAAATTGTGATATAACGTAGGCTATAAGGCACGGTTCTAACATACCTTACACATTGGCCTAACGAAAATAATAATTGTTGGGGCGTCTGCTGATTTGTTAGCTATAAATTTAGGTCTAATTACTTCTGACAGTCTGCAAGCATTGCACCGTCGGGTCTTCAAGTCTGGCTGAAGCAGAGGAGCGGGCTTTCCGGGCTTTATTTTTTCAACATGCTCTATTTCTATATGTCCAGGTTTGAACTAAGTAATTTTGGCGAGATTTAATTTAATACAAAACAGAAATGGTCAGACACAAGCACGCCAAGCACATGGGAATGTATTTTGCCAATTTTGACAGCGCATGTTTTTTTAATGCCGCACCGTAGACAGCGAACGTTTAAACATGATCAAACATAGGAAATGAACGACACAAAGCATGGCTCAAAAACAAAAAAGTTAAATAAACCCTGCTGATAGTTGACGGTGTTGCAACACATCAGTGTTATAACCCAATCTCTACCCGTCATTTTAATTCTCCTCGGATCAGCACCGACCTCACATTTGGCCTTGGGAGAGTTCAGTTGACGGAAATCTGTCACACGACGGAAAACTTTAATCCATGAATATTACGTTAGGTAAAAACTTTAAACCAGTACAATCTCTTCTTCAAAGTTTCACCAAATGGCTTTATTTATGCAATATAAAAGGTCATAAATATAAAAGGTATAACTTTGGTCGAGCAAAAACATGGCCGAATCCTGAATGACTCCTATTTGTATAAATAGGGGACTACATAGGCGGCAAAATGTAGTTTTTTCCTGCCATGGAAGTGCACTTGTATACTGAGGAGGAAGCCATTTGCATTACAGCCGTGAATGAAGATTCAAAATGGCGGCTCGGCTCTCCCTTTCGGGCGCTCTCGTTTTCTGTTAGAATTTGGGAAAGAAAAAAATAAATATATTATTTACCAGCTTAAGGTCGGTCCGTATGGTGAAATACCGTGACCGAGGCCCTACTTTCAAAACCTCGGTCACGGTATTTCACGATACGTACCTCCCAGCTGGTAAATAACATATATATAAATTTAATAATAATAATAATAATATACTTTACCACGTCTGAAAGTGACTGGCTTTAAATTGAGACCTGTACACACAAGGAAAATAAAAGCTGAGTAATGATTCACATCAACTTTCTGTCTGTCCTCCCTTCAGCTTGCTAGCGCCTCCATGCTAACTGCCACAAAACGGAAGCACTCGATATTGTAGCCTTCAAAACATTTACAAATATACCACTTCAAAACTGAATACCAACTCAAATACAATTTACATATGAAATAACGTCTAACAATAAAAGTTGTACAGCGCTTTACAGCTTCTATACGGTATATTTAATTAGCTAGCTAGCTTAATGGCGTGCTAGTTTACCTCAGCTTCTAGCTAGCAAATTTAAATAAAATAAAGAGTTTTTTAAGCATGTCAATCCCCGAAACATTAATTTCATATTATTAAAAAAAACAATGACAGAAATGTTAATCTTGTCGCTTACAATGGTGAGAATTGTTTGTGTGCAATGGACCCGACTGAGCTTCAGATAACTTTGGCTCGATCCCAAATCACTCCGACTCTCTCTAGAGGACTCGTTTCATACCTGCTGTCACCTGAGTGCGGTTATTCAGGGAAGATGCATTTGAGATTGTGACTTCGTATCAATTTCAGTACATTTTATATGAAACTTGAGGCACTTTGAGCCTGAGATGATGAACACTGACTGGAAAAAAATGTAGAAACGAATTCTGCTTGCAAAGATTATTTGCATTTGATAGACTGTTATTATTGCAAAATATAATGTATACTACTACTAATAATAGTAATAATAGTTGTCCTCATCAGCAGCAGCACGGTGGTGTAGTGGTTAGCCCTGTCGCCTCACAACAAGAAGGTTCTGGGTTCAAACCCAGCGGCTGGTGAGGGCCTTTCTGTGCGGAGTTTGCATGTTCTCCCCGTGTCCGCGTGGGTTTCCTCTGGGTGCTCCGGTTTCCCCCACAGTCCAAAGACATGCAGGTTAGGCTAATTGAAGGAAAAAGAAAGAAAGAAAGCACAACTTTATTCATCACACACTTGTGAAATTTCCACTCTGCATTTAACCCATCTGAAGCAGTGAACACACACACATACCCGGAGCAGTCGGGAGTTCCGTGCCTCCCATATTAACCTAACCACATGCCTTTGGGTGAAACCCACGCAGACACGGGAAGAACGTGCAAACTCCACAGAGAAAGGCCCTCGCAGGGGCGTCGTGGATCAGGTGGATGGGGCGCCGTGCCATGGATCTGGGGACCCGGGGTCTCTCCTGCTCGTTTCCTGTCTCTGCACTGTCCTGTCCAATAAAGGTGAAAAAAGCCCAAAAGAAAAAAATCTTTAAAAAAAGAAAGGCTGGGTTCAAACCCAGAACCTTCTTGCTGTGAGGCAACCACTACACCACTACACCACCGTGCCACCCAGTTGAAAGAAAGCACAACTTTATTTATCACACACTTGTGAAATTTCCTCTTTGCATTTAACCCATCTGAAGCAGTGAGCACACACTTGAGCAATGAGCACACACATACCCAGAGCAGTGGGCAGCCATGCTAACAGCGCCTGGGGAGCAGTCAGGAGTTCGGTGCCTCGATCAAGGGCACCTCAGCCCAAGGCCGTCCCATACTGGTGGCTCTAAATTGACCGTAGGTGTGAATGTGAGTGTGAATGGTTGTTTGTCTCTGTGTCAGCCCTGCGATGACCTGGCGACTTGTCCAGGGTGTACCCCGCCTCTCACCCATAGTCAGCTGGGATAGGCTCCAGCTTGCCTGCGACCCTGTAGAACAGGATAAGCAGCTACAGATAATGGATGGATGGGTAATAATAATAGTTGTCCTCATCATCATCATCGGCACAGTGGTGTAGTGGTTAGCATAGTCACCTCACAGCAAGAAGGTTCTGGTTTCAAGCCCAGTGGCCAGCGGGGGCCTTTCTGTGTGGAGTTTGCCTGTTCTCCCTGTGTCTGCGTGGGTTTCCTGCGGGTTCTCCGGTTTCGCCCACAGTCCAAAGACATGCAGGTTAGGCTAAGTGGTGGCTCTAAATTGACCGTAGGTGTGAATGTGAGTGTGAATGGCTGTTTGTCTCTGTGTCAGGCCTGTGATGACCTGGCGACTTGTCCAGGGTGTACCCCGCCTCTCACCCATAGTCAGCTGGGATAGACTCCAGCTTGTAGAACAGGATAAGATGATGGATGGATAATAATAATAGTTGTCCTCATCATCATCGGCACAGTGGTGTAGTAGTTAGCATAGTCACCTCACAGCAAGAAGGTTCTGGGTTTAAGCCTAGCGGCCGGCGAGGGCCTTTCTGTATGGAGTTTGCATGTTCTCCCCGTGTCTGCGTGGGTTTCCTCTGGGTGCTCCGATTTCCCCCACAGTCCAAAGATATGCAGTTAGGTTAATATGGGACGGCCTTGGGATGAGGTGTCCTTGAGTGAGGCACCGAACTCCCAACTGCTCCCCGGGCGCTGTTAGCATGGCTGCTCACTGCTCTGGGTATGTGTGTGTTCATGCATGTGTGTGTTCACTACTTTAGATGGGTTAAATGCAGAGAGGAATTTCACAAGTGTGTGACACAGTTATTCTTCTTCTTAATCATCATAATTTTTATTCATCTTCAACAACCGATTCCTGGTCAGGGTCAGAGAATCCAGAGCCAGTTCCCGGAACACTGGGTGTAATACAGGAATTAGTCTTCAGTCCAATCACAGGTCACCATGGGTGTGTGTGTATGTACAGTAGCTAGCTAATTAAATATACTGTATACACACACACACTCCAAAAAGTGGAAAATACTTCAAGAATTGCACTTTTGTTACCACATTTTTGTGGAGTACCGTGTTTGTACTTTCAGGTATTATTGAAATGTAATAATTGTACTCGTCAATTTACAAACAATTTTTTTTTTACATTTTACTTGTTATATTTTCATTTTGGCTTTCAAATTACTCATTAAAAATCTGACTACTTCTTCTTCTCTCCTACTTCTTCTTCTTAGTCTTCTTGCATGAGGTGCATGGAGCCAACCAGGTTTGTCAGTGCCCTCCATCTGGATCTGTCCTGAGCCAGTTTTCGGACTTGGTGCACTGGTGGTGCCACATGTCTCAAGATCTCTGGCTATAATGTTGAGCCAGCAAGTGCGGGCAGCCCCTCTGGGTTGCTTCCAGCCAGCATGATGCGGGTCAGAGTCGAGGACGGCCCAGGTAGGATGCTCTGGGGGAAGGCGCAGGATGTGTCCAAACCATCTAACTCTACACATTGCTGCAAGACAGGAGGCAGGAGGCTTTTGAATTTGATCTTGGATCTCTTGGTCGATAATGTGCTCATATCACTTGGTGCCTTCAATCCTCCTGAGGGCTCTGCTGTCGATCCTGGCCACCTGGGTGTTGTTTAATGGTCAGGTCTCGATCCATACAAGAGGACAGGCAGCACCAAGGAGTTGTAAATGCGGAGTTTTGTCCTTTGGGAAATGTGTTGATAGTGCTACAGGGGTCTCCATAGTGACTGCATGACTGCAGATGCCAGTGCTCATCGTTGATCAATCTCTGGTCTTAGGTCACCCATTTTGGATACTGTCAAGCCGAGATATTTAAAAGTTGGTACGAATTTTACAGTGGTGTTCTCAAAGTGGAGAGGTGGAAAGTCAGGGCCATCACCAATATGCATAAACTCTGTTTTGGACCAGTTGATGATAAGGCCAAGCTTTTTGGCCGCTTCAAAGATACTTAGGACATCTTTGAGCTGTTCTGGCATGTCAGCTAGTAGGGTGGTGTTGTCCACATATTCAAGGTCTGCCAAGGTGTATTCACCGAAAGACACTCCTGGGACACGCTCACAGACCCTCGTCATCAGGTAGTCGATGACACAGTTGAAGATATCTGGAGCAGCAACACAGCTCTGATGTACTCCACTGATGATGGCGAACCACTCTGAGTTTTTACTATTCACATAAATGCATCTTTCGGCACTGTTGTACTGTTTGTTGGAAGAGGGTGATAATTTTGGTTGGTGCACCAAGGGTTTTATTACTGCAAGTTGGCCTAGTGGTTAGCGTGTCTGCCTCTCGATCAGGATTGCGAGTTCTACTCGTGGTTGGGTCATAACAAAGACCATCATCAAAAAGGGTACCTACTACCATCTGGCAAGGCACGCTGCAATACAGATGTGAGTGGAGAGTCAAACTCTCGCGGTTACCAGAGGACTAGCCCCCCACTGTTAGCCTAGCTATGTAATAGGCGAGAGGCCGAGGGCTACAGAAACAGAGATCGGCGCCACCCTATGTGCCATATGGTGCAGGAAGGACTTTAGACTTTTTTTTTTAAACCAAGGGTTTTCAGGATCTTCTGTAGTGCCGAGTAGTCTACTGTGTCAAAGGCAGCCTTGAGGTCAATGAAAGCAATGTACAGGTGACAATTCTTCCTAAATTACCTTGTCTTTTTAATGATCAAATGGAGGGCTGAGATGTGATCAGTGGTGGAACAGTTGAGCACGAAGCCTGCTTGTTGTGGATGGCATCTGCTTCTGATAGCTGGTATTGCTCTGGTAAGTAGGATGCCAATGAACAGTTTGCCAGGGATGGAGAGAAGTGTGATGCCTCTATGATTGCTACATACAAGACCCTTGGAGCTTCTGACTCTC
>NC_083570.1:86657877-86705377 GCF_027579695.1 Neoarius graeffei | reverse complement strand
TGGTTTACGATACTCCATGGTTGTCAAGACAACATGATGTCACATGTCAGAGCTGATGCAAATATTCAATGAGAAAGATTTCTGCTGCACAGGTGCCCGCAGTAAACTGTCGCAGTGAATTTAAAACACCATAAGATATGTATTACAAGTAAAATTTCCATAATAGTGGGCAAGTGTGAGAATTTGTAAACAAATAGGGCTGTCAGGTTTGCTTCATTAAATACATAAGATTTTGAGAGAATTTTGAATGTGCATGTATTATAATAATAATAATAATATCGGCTGACTTTTTCATAGTATATCACATATACTTGTCTTCGACTCATTCAATATCATGTTAGCTGAATGGAATATATCTGATATACCACTCAACGCCAGCCAATATTATTTAAATGTGTCACTCAGATGTGCCATGTATTTCGTATGAAAAATGCAAGTTTTTCAACATGAGAAGATAAACTTCATATCTTCAAGCCAATGTGTGATGTTCTTTTAATTATATAAACACATTCACAAACAAAAAGTACCCAAATTTATCAAAACAATTCATCAATACCCTCATGAGTGACATACTTCCATCTACGTAACGTTAATCAACTCCGCCCCTCTCTTACCCACCCACCCCCAATACTGCCTCCATCCTTGTTCACAGCCTTGTGACCTCCTGGATTGACCACTGCAATTCTCTTCTTTTCGGCCTCCCTCAAAAGTCTGTCCATAAACTCCAACTGGTCCAGAACCCTGCTGCCCGTATCATCACTAAAACCCCTTCTTATCACCACATCACCCCCATCAACCGGCAACTTCACTGGCTCCCGGTCAAGCAACATATAGAATTTAAACTCCTCCTGTATACCTTCAAGGTCATTCACAACCTTGCCCCTCCGTATTTGTCCGACCTTCTTCACATCGCCACTCCAGCCCGTTCCCTTCGTTCCTCCTCTTCTATCTACTTCACTGTCCCCTCTGCCCGCCTCAGTACCATGGGGAGCAGAGCTTTCAGCCGCTTGAGTGTCTTGAAAGGCGCTTATAAATAAAATGTATTATTGTTATTATTTTTGTGTGTGTGTGTGTGTGTGTGTGTGTGAGAGAGAGATATTTGTTAACTCAGGTGAACCTTTATTTAACTGACAAAAGTACAAAGAAAAGATTTTCAGTAGTTTTACTGACCAACTTAATTGTATTTTGTAAATATAAACAAAGTTAGAATTTGATGCCTGCAGCACACTCAAAAAAAGTTGGGACAGAGACAAAATAAGACTGAAAAGTTTATAGGATGTTCAGGTAACACCATTTTGGAGGATTCCACAATAAGCAGGCAAACTGGTAACAGGTGAGGGTACCACGATTGAGTATAAAAGGAGCAGCACCAAAGGCTCAGTCTTTGTAGGTAAGGATGGGTCATGACTCACTCCTTTATGCCAAAATTCATGAGAGAATTGTTAGTCAATTCAAAAAGAACATTTCTCAATGCAAGACTGCAGAAAATTTAGGTCTTTCAAAATCTGCAGTACATAATATTGTGAAAAGATTCAGGGAATTCAGAGACATGTCAGTGTGTAAAAGACAAGGTCAGAAATTACTGTTGAATGTGCGTGACCTTCAAGCCCTCAGGCAGCACTGGGTGAGAAACCATCATGCTAATGTGACAAATATAGCCATCATGGGCTCTACATTATCGAGTCAGTACAAAAACATTTTAGAGTCCAAACATTCATTTTCCAGCACAAAAGTTACAGAAAATTTTTTTTTCTATCTGAGCAGCATATTACATAAGAAACCACTTTTCAGATTAAAAAAGAAAACATAACGAAGGCTGCTGGGTTTTGGTGCAAAATTAAGAAGCAAGTGTGAGAGTCAAAGTGTCCAGAAGAACTGTGGCTGGTTCTGCAAGATGCTCAGTAAAACCTACAGCTCATTTCCTTATAAAACTGCACTCACTGTACCAGAGACTGCCATTTTTATTCAAGCAAAGGGTGTCTCTCCCCAAATATTGACTTTGTTTCATTTATTATGGCTTACTGCTGTTTATAGTATTTTTTTAATGTTGAAACATTTCATCTGATTACTTTTAAGCCATCTTTGGTCTACAGCATTTCTTTACACGTGCCTAAGACTTTTGCACAGTACCATATGTTGCCATCAAGGTGATGTCTCTTCCCGGGAAGTCCATGCTTATTTCAGCAGGACAATGCCAGCCCTCATTCTGTGTGGGCTACAACAGACACAGAGTGTATGTGCTTGACTGGCCTGCTGCCAGTCTAGAGTCGTCTCCTAGTATCTTAGCTGTTCCTTGGACTGCACTCTTCTGGACAGAGACTTCAGATGTACCTGGAATCTGTTGGAGCCACTCTCCCAGTATGGGGGTCACAGCCCTTAATGCTCCCATCACCACTGGGACCACTCTGGACTTTATCTTCCACATCTGTTGGAGTTGTTCTTTCAGCCCCTAGTACTTCTCGATCTCCTCGTGCTCCTTCTGCCTGATGTTACGGTCAGCTGGGATTGCCACATATATCACAACTACACTCTTCTGCTCCTTGTCTACCACCGCTATATGTCTGGTTGGTTAGCTAGCACCTGCTTGTCAGTCTGGAACTTGAAGTCCCACAGGATCTTAGATCTGTTGTTCGCAACCACATACATTAAGCCAGTTTTGGTCTCCAGCATTTCTTTACACAAAGACTTTTGCACAGTACTGTATGTAGGTATACATGTTTATTATTCCCAAAATAAAACTGAGTCATCATAAGCTGTGACAGTGATGTTTTTGATCTATACACCTCACACCAGATTTCTGTAATATTATGAATTGTATTTTTATTAATTAAAATCTGTAAGTGTGCAATCATTCCATCTGGAAAGTGACTTGCATTTTTTAATAATAAGCCATGAAGATTACATCCTGTGGTAAATACAGTCCATTGATATGGAAAGCATGTGGAGAATTTGATAGATACAAAACTTCCTTCATCTATGGAAACATTCATCAACCCCCTGCTATGAGACCAACCCGTCACTACCCTAAACAGCTCTCAGCACTCAGCAGGGGATTCCCCTCATGCTTCACATGTTGTATACTAAAGTAATCATCCTTGTGGATATGTTTGGAGCTTCTGAAAGGATGATTATGTATTTCTTTTTTTTTTTTTTACAGTTTATTTGTAATGAGCAAAGAGTTTTGCTCAGTTTGTTGACAAAGAGAAAATAGAAACACTTTTCACCTCAATGGCAGAAAGCCCACACATATGCATACGCATTAATATCAGCGCCTGGAAAAACCTCAATATGAATGTGACGAGTTCTGTTTCCATACACAAGCATTCACGTCTGAACTCAGCCCAGTTGCTCTGGTCTCGCTGTCCTATTTTATTGTATATACAACCAACGCTCACAGATAATGCCTGCTGTCAGTAAAGGGCAAGGTGTGTGTTAATACTGTACACACTGTTGAAGCAAACAGCTTGCGCTGTGGTTGTGTAGCATGCTTTTGCAACCATGGTTAGTTGATCACCCTCCTTCCCCTAAATGGTTTTATTTTCACTCATATTTGTCCTGATGATTTAGTCATAAGAGGATTTAGGTCGGTAAGGTTGGTGTATAATACATTCCATTTCCGTACGGGAACATTTAAAAATGGATGAATCATCCATTGTTCCATTAGAAGTCACGGAGCGGAAAATAAAATTTGATTTCCGATTATCACTAGTCTGTTGACCGAGCCTTGACCCCCCCCCCCCCCCCCGAATATTAATTCATTTGTACATCTTCACTTGATGTAGGACAACTAATATAAATGTAACTTACATTTTTGGATACTAAGCCTAAATCTCTGAGGATCCTTGCTCATTTTCTGTGGTGATGGATGATTTTTCTAGTACGACACTGTCATGCTGTAACGAGCACTAATGAACACTAAACTTGAGAAACGGTGTTTAAAAACCCATGAAACTGTTTATAACTGATGGTTTCAGAATGACTGTATGATGACAAAAATAGCATATCGCCATACATTAAAAACAGTTATACCGCATTGCTGGTGAATTCTTGAATGCGACTGGTCAAAAGGTGCTGATTCATCTTCTACAATAATAGCTCTGACAGTAGTGCTAACTGTAATTCAAACCACAGGTTTATATTAATACGTTCATTCTAATAAGCTGGTATTTCTATAAGAACAGCTCGCTCATCAGGATTTGTACACCAGACTCTCCACATAATCTTAGACTACTAATACGGATTTTGTTTTAATGTGTTAGTTCACAATGAAAAACATAATCATGATGTGGTGAAGTTTTCTGTTCAGAGACGTTTATTCAGTATTTATGGAAGGAGTTGTCTCCAGTGCCAGGACTTTGCAAGTCAGTAAATTTTCCACCACAGGGAAGTCGTCAGGAGAGACGAGCTTGTGCTTAATGGTTTCTTTGTAACATGACGAGCTGCACTACGTACATCTTGTTAATTTTGGGGCGGGGGGTGTTGGCAGGATAACAGTGATAACAGGAACGAACCCAGCTTGAGGACGTTCCACAAACATAAGTGTAACTATAAACATTTAAAAAGTATGATGTGGTGTTCAAATAAGCACAAATTGTTGGTGGTGCTTGAAAGTTTGTGAACCCTTTAGAATTTTCTATATTTCTGCATAAATATGACCTAAAACATCATCAGATTTTCACACAAGTCCTAAAAGTAGATAAAGAGAACCCAGTTAAACAAATGAGATAAAAATATTATACTTGGTCATTTATTTATTGAGGAAAATGATCCAATATTATGTATCTGTGAGTGGCAAAAGTATGTGAACCTCTAGGATTAGCAGTTAATTTGAAGGTGAAATTAGAGTCAGGTGTTTTCAATCAATGGGATGACAATCAGGTGTGAGTGGGCACCCTGTTTTATTTAAAGAACAGGGATCAAAGTCTGATCTTCACATGAAGTGTATCATGGCATGAACAAAGATGATTTCTGAGGACCTCAAAAAAAGCGTTGTTGATGCTCATCAGGCTGGAAAAGGTTACAAAACCATCTCTAAAGAGTTTGGACTCCACCAATCCACAGTCAGACAGATTCTGTACAAATGAAGGAAATTCAAGACCATTGTTACCCTCCCCAGGAGTGGTCAACCAACAAAGATCACTCCAAGAGCAAGGCGTGCAATAGTCGGCGAGGTCACAAAGGACCTCAGGGTAACTTCTAAGCAACTGAAGGCCTCTCTCACATTGGCTAATATTAATGTTCATGAGTCCACCATCATGTGAACTGAACAACAATGGTGTGCATGGCAGGGTTGC
The DNA here is from genome assembly GCF_027579695.1 of Neoarius graeffei. NCBI lineage: Eukaryota > Metazoa > Chordata > Actinopteri > Siluriformes > Ariidae > Neoarius > Neoarius graeffei. The sequence goes on along the minus strand of NC_083570.1, from coordinate 86,700,083 downwards.
AAGGAGAAAGCCACTGCTCTCCAAAAAGAACATTGCTGCTCGTTTGCTAAAGATCACGTGGACAAACCAGAAGGCTATTGGAAAAATGTTTTGTGGACAGATGAGACCAAAATAGAACTTTTTGGTTTCAATGAGAAGCGTTATGTTTGGAGAAAGGAAAACACTGCACTCCAGCATAAGAACCTTATCTCATCTGTGAAACATGGCGGTGGTAGTATCATGGTTTGGGCCTGTTTTGCTGCATCTGGGCCAGGATGGCTTGCCATCATTGATGGAACAATGAATTCTGAATTATACCAGCAAATTCTAAAGGAAAATGTCAGGACGTCTGTCCATGAACTGAATCTCAAGAGAAGGTGGGTCATGCAGCAAGACAACGACCCTAAGCACACAAGTCGTTCTACCAAAGAATGGTTAAAGAAGAATAAAGTTAATGTTTTGGAATGGCCAAGTCAAAGTCCTGACCTTAATCCAATGGAAATGTTGTGGAAGGACCTGAAGCGAGCAGTTCATGTGAGGAAACCCACCAACATCCCAGAGTTGAAGCTGTTCTGTACAGAGGAATGGGCTAAAATTCCTCCAAGCCGGTGTGCAGGACTGATCAACAGTTACCGCAAACGTTTAGTTGCAGTTATTGCTGCACAAGGGGGTCACACTAGATATTGAAAGCAAAGTTTCACATACTTTTGCCACTCACAGATATGTAATATTGGATCAGTTTCCTCAATAAATAAATGACCAAGTATAATATTTTGTCCCATTTGTTTACCTGGGTTCTCTTTATCTACTTTTAGGACTTGTGTGAAAATCTGATGATGTTTTAGGTCATATTTATGCAGAAATATAGAAAATTCTAAAGGGTTCACAAACTTTGAAGCACCACTGTAGCTGTTGCAAGTTGTTGTATTATAGGAGGTATAAGCGACTTGACAAAATGCTGTTATGGAAAAATAATCCCACATTTGGGTGTTAAGCGTAGCTCCCTAATTCCTGCCAGGAACCAATCCATGATTGATCATGATTCACGGGCGCAGATAGAGGGGGGGACGGGGGGGATTCGTCCCACCCAGATTTAAATTCACCTCGTTCGGTCCCCCGCACTTATAGGGAGGAAAAAACATCTATGCTGTCTTTCTTTGCATAAGGCAAACCTCACGGAAAAATCAAAAGACTAATTACCATTCAGTTTATTGAGGTGCACAGCAGTGTATACATAGTTGCGACTGCGCAGACTGCACAGGTTGCGAGGTCGAGCTTGGTTGCTATGGTTACCCACAAGTTTGACAGGCATATCGGGGACAGCGCCTCCTAGTTCAGGACCCCAACACGGCATGATGAAGGGTGCCAAAAGGCAGAAAACGATTGCATCGTTTTTTTTTTTAAAACGACTGTAAGGCAGCTGGGCCATAGAAGGTTCACGCTGCACGCTGCACACTACACGCTACACGCGTGTAAAGAAAAGTGGAGAAACGTAGCATGACTTGCTCTGGGCCATAGAACGGCGTTCACGTTGCACGCTGCACACTTCACGCGTGAAGCGTGAAATGAACATGCACACTTTTTTCTAGGCGTGAAGATGGAAATTCCAGTCAATGCATGCGGTCACCGCCGCGCCAGCCAATCAGAACGGGTCTAGGGAGATAACTCTATGCTTTCAGGGGAAAACTTCAGAAAAAATATAATTGAATGGTATAATTGAAAAATAGTTCTTCATCGGGATTGTCAAGCAGATTATAGAATGTTCGGTGAAATTCACCACGGGTTTCTCTCAGAAGGAAGTGTTCTCGGCTCCAAATTCTGTTCCTTTTTCTCTTCCTCTGTCTCAGTAAAAGCAGAATGAGGCAATCGTCGTCATCCGAAGAGTCCATATTGTTGGTTACTCGGTCAAAGTAGAACAGACGCAACACGTGAACATCCAAGCATGAAGTTTAATGGCCCAGGGTCCGGTTCTTCACGTGAACGTGTAGCGTGCAGCATGCAGCGTGCAGCGTGAACCTTCTATGGCCCAGCAGCCTAAGTAAACTGTGCCTTACTTTATCATATCACCTTGCAATTTTTTGATAGTCTGTTCAAAGTAATGTCGTAGTGAAAGTAAAATCGTACGGAGTAGAGATGCCTTTCTGGTAGCCTCCTTCTTTCGGTGGCAGCCTGCAGATACAGTGCTCAGAAGGCAGTTTTAATGTTTAATCTGGCGTTCCCTGCCATAATTTCAGCGAGCATATTGTTTCATATGGAAACTTTGCGAAGAGTTGTTGACTGACTGCCGCTCACGCAACACACAGGCATAGTTAGAAAGTCAGGATGCACTGGTTTACACTTTACACACACACACACACACACGTAGCCCAGCCTCTCGCTATGTTTAACAGTTGGAACTTAGCGGTTTTAAAACTAGTTTTGCAGTTTCTGTGCGTGATGATAATGTGTAAACTTTGGATTTCCATAGGCTATGTTAAAATGTTATCATTGTCCTGGCCTGCAGGAAGTTCCTGGTGATGGCAGTGAGGGAGGTGAAATAACATGTATACACACTACCGTAGAAAAGTTTGGGGTCACCCAGACAATTTAGTGTTTTCCATGAAAAGTCACACTTTTATTTACCACCATAAGTTGTAAAATGAATAGAAAATATAGTCAAGACATTTTTCTGGCCATTTTGAGCATTTAATCGACCCCACAAATGTGATGCTCAAGAAACTCAATCTGCTCAAAGGAAGGTCAGTTTTATAGCTTCTCTAAAGAGCTCAACTGTTTTCAGCTGTGCTAACATGATTGTACAAGGGTTTTCTAATCCTCCATTAGCCTTCTGAGGCAATGAGCAAACACATTGTACCATTAGAACACTGGAGTGAGAGTTGCTGGAAATGGGCCTCTATACACCTATGGAGATATTGCACCAAAAACCAGACATTTGCAGCTAGAATAGTCATTTACCACATTAGCAATGTATAGAGTGGATTTCTGATTAGTTTAAAGTGATCTTCATTGAAAAGAACAGTGCTTTTCTTTCAAAAATAAGGACATTTCAAAGTGACCCCAAACTTTTGAATGGTAGTATATATATATATATATATATATATATATATATATATACACAAAATGGAATCATTTGCTGACAGCTCAGTCCCCCCCAGTTCAAAAATCCTATCTGCGCCCCTGTCATGATTGCCCGAGAACAGCATTCCACCAATCGTTTTATTCTTTGTACAGCTAAAAATTCCCTGGTCTATTTATAGGAATTTACACATACAGACTGGAGTTTTTGTTTCTTAAAAATTTCCCATTCTTAAATGAACTATGTGGAGAGGACTTAAAGTGTGTGCGCGCACTCTAATTTTTATTACCCATACATTCATTACACCGCGAGCTGGCCTCGTGGTTAGCATGTCTGCCTCTCGACCAGGAGATCGTGAGTTCTACTCGTGGTCGGATCATATCAAAGACCATCATAAAAATGGTACTTACTGCCATCTGGCAAGGCACGCTGCAGTACAGATGCGAATAGGGAGTCAAACTCTAGTGATTACCAGAGGACCAGCTCCCCACTGTAACCCCAGCTATGTAATGACTGAGGGCTATAGATTGGCACCACACCCATTCCCAATCAGGAAATGGTTCGTCCTGCGACAGGAGACTGCCTGGAAAGATCAGTTCCTGGCATGGGAGGGACTTGACTTGATACATTCATTTCAGAACTACACTCCAGATACTCACTGAAACTAACTGTTACCCTCATCTGTGTGCAGCTCTTCTTTATCCTTCATCTGAAGAATAAATTACATGATGCGCATTCTTGAGTTATCAATTGATTTCTTGTACCATCAAAGTACTTAGTGTGTGATAAATAAAATTTCAGGCATCAGAAATGCACACAAACTGCTCCCTCATATTACAGTCTCTTAAATCCTAAAAGATTCACATTAACGAAAAACTCTTTTTGAACACTGATATGGATAGCTTTTTTTTTGGTAGCAAATCAGAAAATGGTTTGACAAAAATTTACTTACCATTCAGTCAGTTTCCTACCATGGTGTATTAGGGCCATTGCAGGTACAAACAAACAAACAAAAATAGCTGAGGTGGGGGTTAATAAATTGAGGTTTTTCTCCCCCCTTAGAATAAAGAGATTAAAAAGTCATACATTTATAAGACAAAAAAACAGGATACTCTCGAAGATTATAGTCATACATTTCCGGGGGGGGGCCTCAAATTCCAAGATCAACATGGCAGAAATTTCAAGATTAAGGCGTGAGAATTTTATTGGGGGGGGGGGGGGGGGGGCGCAAAAAACCCACCAGTCATGCTTCCCAGCTGTAATCCATTCTGGAAATTTAAAATTTGTGTGATCGAGGTGGAAAGACTGCATTTCCTATAACTCTAGGCTCAGGCTGCGGCATTTGTGGTGTGATAACCCTGATCTAATCTTGTTCAATGAATTAATCTGGTTCCTTGACCAAAACCCCCCACTATCCCCCAAAGTCTATTTTTCTTGTAAATTTCTGCCATTTAAATCTCAGAAAGTGTTTTTTTTCCACCCCCTCACAATTTTATTACTTTATAATCTCAAAACATCCAAGTTTTTTTCCCATAAATATATGACCTTAATCTCAGAAATTCTGAGTTTATTTTTCTCAGAATATTAATCCCCTCTTCAGCACCTTTTTTTTTTAAAACCTACAATGGCCCTAATAAACCTAAGGACTGTATAACCCCGATTCCAAAAAAGTTGGGACAAAGTACAAATTGTAAATAAAAAACGGAATGCAATGATGTGGAAGTTTCAAAATTCCATGAACATAGATGACATATCAAATGTTTAAACTGAGAAAATGTATAATTTAAAGAGAAAAATTAGGTGATTTTAAATTTCATGACACCACATCTCAAAAAAGTTGGGACAAGGCCATGTTTACCACTGTGAGACATCCCCTTTTCTCTTTACAACAGTCTGTAAACGTCTGGGGACTGAGGAGACAAGTTGCTCAAGTTTAGGGATAGGAATGTTAACCCATTCTTGTCTAATGTGGGATTCTAGTTGCTCAAATGTCTTGGGTCTTTTTTGTCGTATCTTCCGTTTTATGATGTGCCAAATGTTTTCTATGGGTGAAAGATCTGGACTGCAGGCTGGCCAGCTCAGTACCCGGACCCTTCTTCTACACAGCCATGATGCTGTAATTGATGCAGTATGTGGTTTGGCATTGTCATGTTGGAAAATGCAAGGTCTTCCCTGAAAGAGACGTCATCTGGATGGGAGCATATGTTGCTCTAGAACCTGGATATACCTTTCAGCATTGATGGTGTCTTTCCAGATGTGTAAGCTGCCCATGCCACATGCACTAATGCAACCCCATACCATCAGAGATGCAGGCTTCTGAACTGAGCGCTGATAACTTGGGTCGTCCTTCTCCTCTTTAGTCCGAATGACACGGTGTCCCTTATTTCCATAAAGAACTTCAAATTTTGATTCGGCTGACCATAGAACAGTTTTCCACTTTGCCACAGTCCATTTTAAATGAGCCTTGGCCCAGAGAAAACGTCTGCGCTTCTGGATCGTGTTTAGATACGGCTTCTTCTTTGAACTATAGAGTTTTAGCTGGCAACGGCGGATGGTACAGTGAATTGTGTTCACAGGTAATGTTCTCTGGAAATATTCCTGAGCCCATTTTGTGATTTCCAGTACAGAAGCATGCCTGTATGTGATGCAGTGCCGTCTAAGGGCCCGAAGATCATGGGCACCCAGTATGGTTTTCCAGCCTTGACCCTTACGCACAGAGATTCTTCCAGATTCTATGAATCTTTTGATGATATTATGCACTGAAGATGATATGTTCAAACTCTTTGCAATTTTACACTGTCGAACTCCTTTCTGATATTGCTCCACTATTTGTCGGCGCAGAATTAGGGGGATTGGTGATCCTCTTCCCATCTTTACTTCCGAGAGCCGCTGCCACTCCAAGATGCTCTTTTTATACCCAGTCATGTTAATGACCTATTACCAATTGACCTAATGAGTTGCAATTTGGTCCTCCAGCTGTTCCTTTTTTGTACCTTTAACTTTTTCAGCCTCTTATTGCCCCTGTCCCAACTTTTTTGAAATGTGTTGCTGTCATGAAATTTCAAATGAGCCAATATTTGGCATGAAATTTCAAAATGTCTCACTTTCGACATTTGATATTTTGTCTATGTTCTATTGTGAATACAATATCAGTTTTTGAGATTTGTAAATTATTGCATTCCGTTTTTATTTACAATTTGTACTTTGTCCCAACTTTTTTGGAATCGGGATTGTATTTATTTCATCCCCTGAACTGTAAAGGTTTGGGATTATTACTCAGGAATCAGCACAAATCAAATCACATGACAACACACAAGTTTACATGTATGAATATATATATATATATATATTTATAAAAATTTTTTTGATGAATTACAGGTAATTTGCATACCATAGCCTCTAGTTCATCGTTAAAAATTGCTTGATTCTTTCCAGGATCAGTCTTCGATAAACAAACAGCACTGATGCATGGCATAACCTTCAACTCATGTATTAAAAGGCATATATAAAAATGGCATTTAAAATAAAACATAAAAGTTGACATACATCAAACAATAAGAATCTCCACAAGCTTGTGTTGTCCAGACATCATCAATACTGTCACAGACACCATCAACAAATGTAGGATGGCATTTACAGTATTTCAAGTTCACGTTATTTTTATGTCCATGTTATTTCCAAGCTGGATCAGCTCTTGCTTTTAATTGAGTCCCTGTTCTTACACATCCGCATGTTCCTTCTCCTTTGAAGATTTCTTTTTCTGAATAATAAAGAGAACACAATGTTGATTACTGGAGCGTTCTCATTACTGGAGCCAGAACAGAGATCAACTGTACACAAAAGTACATGGAGAGATTACAATGTCTATACTGTACATACTGGCTTCATAATAGCTCTCTTTCAAGGACTGATGCAGCTTAGTAAATCAAATGTGATCATGTTTTAATTATTTTTCCACCATCAAGTGAGTTGTGCCATAACCACATGAGTCTAGGTGGTCAAATGCAGTCTCTCCCTGTGTCTGAAAATCACTCACTATATAGTGAGTTCGTCATTTTGTAGTGCTGTCTGAATGTATAGTGAGAATTATTACACCCTATATAGTGCACTCAAAGTATCCCACAATGCATCATGAAAAGTAGTGTACATCCGATGGTCACTAACCAAGCAATATATCCCATCATGCACTGCGGTCGCACTGGGGGGGGGGGGGGGGGGTGCTGGGGTGAATGGACGGAGGAAGAAATCACATTATAAACGGACATTCAAGTACAATTAAAAATAGTAAGAGAATAGAAAATAAGCTAGAATAAGACAAAAAAATACAAGAATAAAAGTTCCACTTTTCCACTTTTTAATCAAAAACCTCAAATTTGATTTAATAAAAGGCAGCGACAAAGAAGAAAGGATTCAGCCTTGATTTAAAAGAACTGAAAGATGCAGCAGAGACACAGTACTTTGTACTGATTAATGTGGGAAATAAGCTCAGTATAATATGGATTTATCACAAAAATACATGCACGTATTTATTATTTTGAAAACCTACCAGCCGGCTGATCTGGCACGTTTTACTTGTGCGACAGTAGTGATGTAAGTAACGGCGTGATGGAATAGTGTCCGAAAGTGTTTTCCATTTTACCAATGAGCTCACTATATAGTCCTCTATATAGTAATTCCCTATATAGTGAATAGGGAGTAGTGAACGAGTGAGTGACTTCAGACACAGGGTCTGTCTGTAATTGCTTTCCCTCCAGAACACTTCAACAGAGTAGTGACTGTCTACTAAACTTTTTTTCCCCACTTATGTCCTTTCTCTAATGTGGACTTTAAGACAGCAGTTCTCAAAGTGGGGTCTGTGATACATTACCATGGGTCCTTTTTTATTTAAAAACAAACAAAAAACACAACAATTGAAATAGCAACACATTATTATTGAAGTTACACATGAAATTAGTTCTAATAACTATTAAAATTAACAGTTATCGCACAAAATCGAGTCGTACATGAGCTGACGAGGTGTGTAACACCGAGTAGAATAACTGTTTTATTCTATCCACGCTCACTGGATTTTGAGAAACACAGCATTTTTATTTTTTTTGCAAATTCGATAAACAAAAACGTCCAACAAAATAATTTCCACTTAGAATGTAAACAAACCAGTGAAATGATGGTAGCAATTTGTGAAAAATGCTATAATAATAATTATTGAAAAATAAAAGATACGTTCTTACAACAGGGCCGCATTAACCCTTGCCGAGGCCCTGGGCAGACACACCCCCGAGGCCCCACCCCCGCCTGTTGTCAACTGCACTCAGCAAATTCACCCCCTCAGACGTGCCTGTCTAACTAGACACAGAAACTTAAATAATGACAGTGGCACAATTAGAAATACTAGTGAACGATAAAACTTTAATTCCATCAACACCTATTTAATCGAGAAAAAGCAACGGTGAAATAGGCAATTGCATGGTGAAAAAATCCATCAGACATCACGGTTAACAAGTCTGGTTAACTAAAGTTTAGCCTCAAGAAGCCTTTGAATGAGTGAGTCAATGAACAACATGTCAAGAACATAACCTCGGCCTACAACAGTTTCTGTAGTATTCAGAACAAGAACATTCATTTGGTATATAACCGTTCGTTTTCATTTTGGAATCCAGGCGACTTTTAACTTGTGAAAACAAAGAGCGATAACAAAGAAAGAAAAATATCTTGCTAGAGGTCTGCGCGGGACAGAATTTTCAGTCCTGCTCCCGCCCGCTCCCGCAAAGAATTATGATTTTCAGTCCCGCTCCCGCCCACTCCCGCATTGTGCAGTCCTGCTCCCGCAAAGAATTATGATTTTCAGTCCCGCTCCCGCCCGCCATATTTTGTCCCGCTCCCGCCCGCAAATCCCGCATGATGCAGACGTTCGCGTTATTTCTCACGAAAGTTCTTGTCATTGGCATGGGGAATTAAACATGCTGACCTTAGCTGAGCTCTCCACTGACCAATCCTTCACCTAGCGCACGTAGCGAGGGTGTGCGTTGCCAGGCGGCATGCGCAGCTGAGGCTTTACAGAGATACCCAACACATCTACCAAAATCTACAGTGGATATTAAGAATATTGTACATTGCACATAGCTTATATGTCACTCCTCACATTTACATTCTAGGAAATACAAGTAGGCCTATAAGAAATTAATATAATTTAAAGACACAGCGTGATGGTGCCCCGCCCCCTACTTTGAGTGGATTTGAGCATAAATATCTACAGCTCACATTCAGGGGTGCGTTTCAAGCAATGTACCTCTTTTTAAAGCAGCACTTACTTCTGAAGCACTGTGAGCTTCACTAGAGGAGCTCTGCTCTTCTGCCATGATCAGAGATCTCAAACACAGAAGAGCGGAAAGGAATCGGAAACGTACGCGAGATTGGACCACATCTGCAAATTTAGGCATCTTAAAATGTTTTTATTAATGCCAAATAAAATATCCAGTACAAATTATATATGAAGGGCGGCACGGTGGTGTAGTGGTTAGCGCTGTCGCCTCACAGCAAGAAGGTCCTGGGTTCGAGTCCCGTGGCCGGCGAGGGCCTTTCTGTGCGGAGTTTGCATGTTCTCCCCGTGTCCGCATGGGTTTCCTCCGGGTGCTCCGGTTTCCCCCACAGTCCAAAGACATGCAGGTTAGGTTAACTGGTGACTCTAAATTGCCCACAGGTGTGAATGTGAGTGTGAATGGTTGTCTGTGTCTATGTGTCAGCGCTGTGATGACCTGGCGACTTGTCCAGGGTGTACCCCGCCTTTCGCCCGTAGTCGGCTGGGATGGGCTCCAGCTTGCCTGCGACCCTGTAGGACAGGATAAAGCGGCTAGAGATAATGAGATGAAATTATATATGATAGACATAAATTAATCATTTATAAATTTTATTTTAAACACGTTTTTAGTTAGCGGGACTGCAGCTTATCACCTGTCCCGCCCGCTCCCGCATTGTGCACTCCCCCTCCCGCCCGCAATGAGCTTTCAAAATTTGTCCCGCGCCGCACTGCTTTGCGTCGGGTCCCGTGGGAGTGCAGGGCTCTATATCTTGCTTCTCAGAAATAAATCTCAAAATGTTAGGCTATGTGAAACATTTCATCCTTTCACACACGTAATGTCCCAAACAGCAGTGGCACACAGCTTTACGCATTCAGTTTGACAGCCATGGGTCAACTTACAAGGGCACTTTCCTACTTTTCTGGAAAGTGAAGTCATTAATTAAATCATTGAACTCAAGCTGGCGTAGCGTGTGAAGACATGGTGGACAGTGATCATATTGACAATGACGGGTGATTTATGCGATGGGACAAGGTGGGCTTCCTTACGGGTGGCGAAATGCATCAAAAATGTTATCAATATGATCAAAACTTCTGAAAATATCGTTTCATATTTTCCGATCTCGCTACCTCCGAGGCCCCCTAGTGGCCGAGGCCCTGGGCAGCTGCCCATGAAGCCCATTAGGATAACGCGTCCTTGTCTTACAATCAAATACATGTTGCTTTTTTTTTGTATTTTTGGGAGGTTTGCTTTTGCGTAGAGTTTTTATTTCATCCTTGGTTGGTTCAGCAACACGCTCCACCATTTTCTCCTTTTTCAGGTTTTTTTTTTTGGTGGTTGGCAAACCAACTTAAAAAGGTGCATTACCGCCACTGGCTGGGCTGGAGTGTGGAACAGGCGGACGACACGACTATATTCTTTTAGCGATTTCTGTTTCTTTGAAATATTTGATAAAGTGATATATCTGACTTGATGCACTCTACCATTTTGTTTTTCTCTACTCACGGTATATGAGCTGATTGCCTCGTAGTAGAGTAGCCAATCAGTGTGTGCGACTGCTCATATCCAGTGAATGTGGATAGAATAATAGTTATTAATCTACTGATAACTTTCCGCTACTGCTGGTCGCCTGGCCCTTCCTCCTCTCTGCTCCTGCCCAGCCCACTCAAGACTGCCGTCTTTCCTGGATCCCCGTTGGTGGAATGACCTTCCCATTGAGGTCAGAACTGCTGACTCCTGCCTACTTTCAAGCGCAGACTGAAGACTCGCCTCTTCAAGCTGCACTTCTCCCCTTCTTCCCTGCCCACTGTGTAACTGTGAATCAGTCTAGACCAACCCAGGCTGTGTACTGTCCAGCATGGAATTTTATTTTTCTCTATTTAGTTGTACTTTGTCAGCTCATTTATATGGTTGGTTTGTTTCCTTGGCTGTTTGCTGAGTATTGTTACTTCAACAGAATATTACACCAAGTATTATTCTGTCACTTGTTCAGCTGGCACTAGAACTTTCTTGTCTAGAAGTTCAGCACTTCATGTACCTGACTTTTGCATATGTTGTATATCACTCTGGATCAGAGCATCTGCTAAATGCCATGTAATTAGTCTTGTTCCCGGAGAGTGGAACATTCAGGAATTAAAAACCTCTCTGACTCTAATAAACACACAAAATATTATTGTACAGTGGTGCTTGAAAGCTTGTGAACCCTTTAGAATTTTCTATATTTCTGCATAAATATGACCTAAAACATCATCAGATTTTCACACAAGTCCTAAAAGTAGATAAAGAGAACCCAGTTAAACAAATGAGACAGAAATATTATACTTGGTCATTTATTTATTGAGGAAAATGATCCAATATTACATATCTGTGAGTGGCAAAAGTATGTGAACCTCTAGGATTAGCAGTTAATTTGAAGGTGAAATTAGAGTCAGGTGTTTTCAATCAATGGGATGACAATCAGGTGTGAGTGGGCACCCTGTTTTATTTAAAGAACAGGGATCTATCAAAGTCTGATCTTCACTACACATGTTTGTGGAAGTGTATCATGGCACGAACAAAGGAGATTTCTGAGGACCTCAGAAAAAGTGTTGTTGATGCTCATCAGGCTGGAAAAGGTTACAAAACCATCTCTGAAGAGTTTGGACTCCACCAATCCACAGTCAGACAGATTGTGTACAAATGGAGGAAATTCAAGACCAGTGTTACCCTCCCCAGGAGTGGTCGACCAACAAAGATCACTCCAAGAGCAAGGCGTGTAATAGTTGCCGAGGTCACAAAGGACCCCAGGGTAACTTCTAAGCAACTGAAGGCCTCTCTCACATTGGCTAATGTTAAATGTTCATGAGTCCACCATCAGGAGAACACTGAACAACAAATGGTGTGCATGGCAGGGTTGCAAGGAGAAAGCCACTGCTCTCCAAAAAGAACATTGCTGCTCATCTGCAGTTTGCTAAAGAGCACGTGGACAAGCCAGAAGGCTATTGGAAAAATATTTTGTGGACGGATGAGACCAAAATAGAACTTTTTGGTTTAAATGAGAAGCGTTATGTTTGGAGAAAGGAAAACACTGCATTCCAGCATAAGAACCTTATCCCATCTGTGAAACATGGTGGTGGTAGTATCGTGGTTTGGGCCTGTTTTGCTGCATCTGGGCCAGGACGGCTTGCCATCATTGATGGAACAATGAATTCTGAATTATACCAGCGAATTCTAAAGGAAGATGTCAGGACATCTGTCCATGAACTGAATCTCAAGAGAAGGTGGGTCATGCAGCAAGACAACAACCCTAAGCACACAAGTCGTTCTACCAAAGAATGGTTAAAGAAGAATAAAGTTAACGTTTTGGAATGGCCAAGTCAAAGTCCTGACCTTAATCCAATCGAAATGTTGTGGAAGGACCTGAAGCGAGCAGTTCATGTGAGGAACCCCACCAACATCCCAGAGTTGAAGCTGTTCTGTACGGAGGAATGGGCTAAAATTCCTCCAAGCCGGTGTGCAGGACTGATCAACAGTTACCGCAAACGTTTAGTTGCAGTTATTGCTGCACAAGGGGGTCACACCAGATACTGAAATCAAAGGTTCACATACTTTTGCCACTCACAGATATATAATATTGGATCATTTTCCTCAATAAATAAATGACCAAGTATAATATTTTTGTCTCATTTGTTTAACTGGGTTCTCTTTATCTACTTTTAGGACTTGTATGAAAATCTGATGTTTTAGGTCATATTTATGCAGAAATATAGACAATTCTAAAGGGTTCACAAACTTTCACGCACCACTGTACATATGCATTAAAGGTGCTATATGTAAGAACTGGACACCTGTCAAATTCATACTCCACACTCCAAACAAATAGTGGGCAGTTTTAGGGATTGTAAAGTTCATAAGAAACAAGGAAGTGTGCAGTTTTAGGGATTGTAAAGTGTAAACTCAGGCAAAACAGATGCACTCAGTCCAAAAACAAAATAATTTAGAATGTTTGGGTATGTGAGTGAAGGTAGTGCAAAATGGCTACTGCAAATCTACGTTTCACTGCCTGGATTCCAGTTGTTTCTGTGAATTGCAACAATTCATTTGCTTTATTTATTTATTTATTTCTTTATTGCTTTCAGCAGTCTGTAAAAAGATCGCTCAGATTTCTGACTAAAGCTATTTGTACAGTCAGCCAATTGCACAACAGCTCCTTCCCATGTAGAGGTGGGGTTTTTTTTTTGTATGTGTAGTTTCACAGCATTCAAGCGGAACGCTAACCCTGCCATTCAGTAAGTTTCTGCCACTCAGTGGGTGAAACCACTGTGACATCACATGCATACCCTCTTCTCCATGCTCTCATTTTGGACTGAGGGAAGACTGGATGCTACAGTAACTCAATATTGCTTCTTGAGGGACAAAGTGGGATTATGAGGCAGACGGCACATCCTTTCTTTCTTGGGGCTAGCTGGTTAGCATGCTTACTTCAGTAGATATCTCTGCAATGCAATCCATAGACGGCTTTGAAATAACATCAAAACTTATTTCTTCACATTCTGTTGATAATTTAGGTTTTTTAAAAAAAAAATCTTTTAAACTAAAATTCTTACATATACAGTGGCATGGAAAAGTTTGGGCACCCTTACTGACAATGTCTGTTACTGTGAATAGTTAAGTGAGCAGAAGATGAACTGATCACCAAAAGGCATAAAGGTAAAGACGACACATTTCTTTTCAGCGTTTTCTGCAAAATGTGTATTATTTTTGTTTTGTACAATTGGAGAGTGAAAAAAGAAAAGGAACACTATGCGAAAGTTTGGGCACCCCAATACATTTGAGTTCTCAGGTAACTTTTAGCAAGGTTCCAGACCTTAATTAGCTTATTGAGCTGCGGCTTGTTCAAATTCTTCGTTAGGAAAGGTTAGATGATGCAGATTTCAAATCTGTATAAATTCTCTGACTCCTCAAACTTGTCCCTAAAATCAACAGCCATGGGCTCCTCTAAGCAACTCCCTCGCATTCTGAATAATAAAATAATTGATGCTCACAAAGCAGGAGAAGGCTACAAGAATGTAGCAAAGTGTTTTCAGGTAGCTGTTTCCTCAGATCGTAATGTTATTAAGAAATGGCAGTTACCAGAAACAGTGGAGATCAAGGTGAGGTCTGGAAGATGAAGAAACCTTTCTGAAAGAACTGCTTGTTGGATTGCTAGAAAGGCAAATAAAAAACCCTGTTTGACTGCAAAAGACCTTCAGAAAGATTTAGCAGACCCTGGAGTGGTGGTGCACTGTTCTACTATGCAGCGACACCTGAACAAATATGACCTTCATGAGAGCGTCATCAGAAGAAAACCTTTCCTGTGTCCGAGCCACAAAATTCAGCATCTGAAGTTTGCAAATGAACATCTAAATAAGCCTGATGCATTTTGGAAACAAGTCCTGTGGACTGATGAAATCAAAATAGAACTTTTTGGCCACAATGTGCAAAGGTATGTTTGGAGAAAAAAGGGTGCCAAATTCCAGGAAAAGAACACCTCTCCAACTCTGAAGCATGGGTGTGGATCGATCATGCTTTGGGGTTGTGTTGCAGCCAGTGGCACAGGGCACATTTCATTGGTCGAGGGAAGCATGGATTTGAATAAATACCAGCAAATTCTGGAAGCAAACATCACACCATCTGTAAAAAAGTTGAAGTTAAAAAGAGGATGGGTCCTACAATAAGACGATGATCCAAAACACACCTCAAAATCTACAATGGAATACCTCAAGAGGCACAAGCTGAAGGTTTTGCCCTGGCCCTCATAGTCCCCTGACCTAAACACCATTTGAAAATCTGTGGATAGATCTCAAAAGAGCAGTGCATGCAAGACAGCCCAAGAAACTTGTAGAACTGGAAGCCTTTTGCAAGATGAATGTGTGAAAATCCCCCAGGTAAGAACTGAAAGATTATTAGCTGGCTACAAAAAGTGTTTCCAAGCTGTGATATTTGCCAAAGGGGGTGTTACTAGATACTCACCATGCAGGGTGCCCAAACTTTTGCTTCGGGCCCTTTTCCTTTTTTGTCATTTTGAAAATGTAAAAGATGAAAATAAAAAATATGTTTTTGCTTAAAATATAAAGGGAATGAGTCATCTTTATGCCTTTTGGAGATCATTTCATCTTGCTTAACTGTTCACAGTAACAGCAATTTTGACCAGAGGTGCCCAAACTTCTGCATACCACTGTAGCACCTTTAAATAAATGTTCATGAAATAAATCTGTACTGAGAGGTTAACCGAACTTAGTTTATTGTTAAAAGGGTCCCTGACTACAAGATGATCGAGAACCTCTGACTTAAGAGACGTCACAATTTCATACCACAATTTAACATTTCATTTTTGTTTCTTCAACCAAAGTAATGGTTTTTTTTTTTTGTAACTATAACTTTATTTTAGGGGGCGGCACGGTGGTGTAATGGTTAGCGCTGTCGCCTCACAGCAAGAAGGTCCGGGTTCGAGCCCCGTGGCCGGCGAGGGCCTTTCTGTGCGGAGTGTGCATGTTCTCCCCGTGTCCGCGTGGGTTTCCTCCGGGTGCTCCGGTTTCCCCCACAGTCCAGAGACATGCAGGTTAGGTTAACTGGTGACTCTAAATTGACCGTAGGTGTGAATGTGAGTGTGAATGGTTGTCTGTGTCTATGTGTCAGCCCTGTGATGACCTGGCGACTTGTCCAGGGTGTACCCCGCCTTTCACCCGTAGTCAGCTGGGATAGGCTCCAGCTTGCCTGCGACCCTGTAGAACAGGATAAAGCGGCTACAGATAATGAGATGAGATAACTTTATTTTACAATTCCTACCTGTGATAGTAGTATGAGTAAAATTCCTCCACCTTGAAGGTAAATAACATTCCAAATGGATGCAAACCCTACATAGGATATAACATAGCTGCCTACTTAGGTGTCCTACATGTGTAGTGTAAAAAGACATTTGCAACTCAACAGAAAATGCAGCTCTGGGTTTCTGCGGTCTTCTTTTTCAACACTGAAAGTTTACACTAAAACCTCTTGTACCTGTATTTTCACGAAACTCCGTGAATCTCATGTTCAATATTTCAGCCTGAAGAACACAAACTACACCCATTTAAACATCAAATGAGAGGTTCTAGTTCCAACATTATATTTTTCTAAACTCGTATAGCACATTATGACTTGTGGCTACCATTATTACTCACCACATTAACCTCCAGAGAAACTCCTACTTTAACTGGTAGAATTATGTAATGGGAATACACACACGGCATGGATAGTACTGGAATCAGATTTGTTGGTAAACTGAGTTGGAAAGCTGAACTGTCAGGTAGAAAAGCAAAGATTGTTCAATTAGACCAGAAGCATGTTAACCGTTTTCTTGGGAAGTTTGAGAAAACTTTCTTTGGGAAATAATTTTGGAAAAGAAAAGAATTCACACAGATTCATAAAACCCAACATTTGTTCACCCATGCATGACTTACCTTTTTTGGAGAGTCTTCTTCAGGAGCGGGAGTGGACACAGATGGGATTTCCTCATCTCTATGTTTCTGTTTTTTCTTCTCTACACATCATGAATCAAATAGACATTACAGAGAGGTATTTATTAAAGGACATTTGGTTTATTACCAAGATATTAGCAACAATGTTTTAAATTAAGTAACTCAAAAATAAGTCTTACTTTTTTTCTTCTGACTGCTTGGCAAGGAATCTGCAAACTCCTCTGCTAGTGGTGCTGGTGGTGTTGGTGGAACCTCTTCAACATTTTCATCACTCTCATTTTTCTTCTCTTTATCTTTTTTGTTTTTCTTTCTCTTTTTTGGCTCTGGAGTTCCTTCCACCTCCCCTGCTGAAACACTTTCTTGGCCTTGACTTTCGGTACTGTTTCCGGTAGGTATGAGGCTACGGTCCACTCCCGAATCGTCACATTCAGATACATGTTCTGTTACTGAAGTCGTCATGTTTTCTCCAGAGTGGTCAGCTCTCTTTCTTTTACTCTTTTTTAAAAGGTTATCAGTATTATCTGGTTTTGAAGAACTGCTTTTTGTGGCCTCACCTTCGCCAACATCCACAACAGCTTTTTTAACAAGAGAATCAACCCGATTGACTTCTGAACCTTTCTTGGTTTTAGACTTTTTACACGGCGTCACTGAATTGAGAGGTTCTGAGATGCTGGTAGCTGCTTGGGTTTCTATTTTCTTAGATGGCGTTTCAGTCCCATTTGGCTCGAATAAGCTTTTCTTAGCTTTCTTAGACCGTTTCTTAACCAGTTCAGACCCCACAACACTTTTAGCCTCTCTAACTGGTGTGGACAGGGTCTCAGTCTGATGCGATTTGGAGTGGTGATTGTCAACCTTGATCTGACATTCTCCAGAAAGTTTGGTCATATCTCCAGGTTCCTGAGGTTCCTTAGATTTCTTTGATTTCTTCGATTTAGCTTTCTTAGAGGGAGTCTCAGGTGGGTTAAAATCTGAAACCTGATTTATTTTTGACTGGTCTGATGTTAGGGACTCAGTGGCATCCTCAGTGCAAGTTTGTATGGTGGTATCTCCACCTGCAGGCGCCACATTTTTACCTTTTTTTGATTTAGCCTTCTTAGCTTTAGAATGTAAAACGCATTCAGATTGTTTTGACCTGTTTGATTCAGACAGTTCGGTTGAATCTAAACCACACGATGTCGTCTGAATGGCAACCTTAGGAGTTTCTACACATCCATGTTTTGCAACTTTAACATCTTTCTTTGATTTTGTTTTCTTACATGGAGTATCAGTTGGATTAGGTTCCGAGATATCTATTTTCTCAGTCTCAGCCTTTTTACTTGGAGTTTCCATATCATGACATTCCGAAAGGCTATGCTTTTTTTTGCGTTTAGCCTTAGTTCTGTCACCCTCTGAAAAGTCATTACTTACTGTCTTAGGGGTCGCAAGCTGATCTGAAAGACTGGTAGTAGTTTTACTTTCAGGACACTTTACGTTAGGTTCTGCAAAGACAGCTTTATTAGATGGAGTTTTAACTTTATCTGATTCACAAATGCTAAAAGATGTGGGCTTTAAAGGAGTCTTAACTTTATCTGTTTTTGTGGGGCTGGCAGCAGTTTTAGCTTTATCTTTCTTGGGTGAAAGTTTGCCATTTCCTATTGTTTGGTCTTGTTTTTTTTTAGGTTGTGCTGGCTTTCGCTTCTTTGTGGACTTGGCAGTAGATGTGCTGAAGTTCATAAAAGCATCCATCTTTGCAATGTCAGCATCTGGCAACAAAGGAAGTAAAAATTTACAATTCCAAAGTGATCATATGCAATTAGCATCCATTCATACATCTGTCCAGCTTACTGATGGAAGTCCTACTAATCAAAGCCTCTATCAAGCACCTCTGTCAAGTCAAATAGGCTTTACTGTTATTTCCCTCATCACAGACAAATGTAATGTTAAGAATGAAATATATGTACTGATTAGCCACAACATTAAAACCACTGAAAGGTGAAGTGAATAACACTTTTATCTAAAATAATATGTTGTAATAATAATAATAATAATAATAATAATAATAATTTAAATTATTCTATCCACATTCACTGGATATGAGCAATCGCATGCTCTGATTGGCTACTCTACTACTAGCCTATCAGCTCATATATCATGAGTAGAGAAAAACAAAATGGCAGAGTGCATCAAGTCAGATACATCATTTTGTTCTCAAGTATTTAAAAGAAACAGAAATAGCTAAAAGAATATAGTTTTGTCCCCCCAGTATCTCCTGTTCCACACTCCAGCTCAGTTGGTGGCAGTAAGGCACCTTTAAGTTGGTTTGCCAACCACCAAAAAACCCTAAAGAAGAAGAAATGGTGGCGTGTGTTGCTGAACCAACCGAGAATGAAATAAAAACTTGACTCGAAAACAAAACCCCAAAAATACCCCCCCCCAAAAAAATGGAATGAAAGTATTTCATGGTAAGAACGTATCATTTTTTTTTTATTTTTCAAGAATTATTATTATTATTATTATTATTAATTATTATTATTATTATTATAGCATTTTTCACAAGTTGCTACTGTCATTTCACTGGTTTGTTTACACTATGCGGAAATGATTTTGTCTGACGTTTTGTACAAAAGTTTTTGTTTATCAAATTTGCAAAAAATAAAAATGCTCTGTTTCTCAAAATCCAGTGAATGTGGATAGAATAAAACGGTTATTCTACTCAATCTCGTTGTACATGGTTTATAGCCGACTCGGTGCTACGTGCCTCATCGGCTATCAGCTCATGTATGACTCGATTTTGTGGAATAACTGTTAATTATCTTGTTACAATGGCACCTATCAAGGGGTGGGATATATTAGGCAGGCAAGAGAACAGTCAATTCTTGAAGTTAATGTGTTGGAAGCAGGAAAAATGGGCAAGTGTAAGGATCTGAGCAACTTTGACAAGGACCACATTGTGATGGTTCGATGACTGGGTCTGAGCATCTCCAAAACAGCAGGTCTTGTGGGGTGTTCCCGGCTTGGTTAATACCTACCTAAAGTGGTCCAAGGAAGGACAACTGGTGAACGAGCGACAGGGTCATGGGCTTGGGCCCATTGATGAGCGTAGGGAGTGAAGGTTAGCCTGTCTGGTCCAATCCCACAGAAGAACTAGTGTTGGACAAATTGCTGAAAAGGTTAATGCTGGCTACAACCGAAAGTTGTCAGAACACAGTGCATCACAGCTTGCTGTGTATGAGGCTGTGCACCTACAGACCAGTCAGAGTGCCCATGCTGACACCTGTCCGCTGTCCAAAGCACCTACAATGGACACGTGAACATCAGAATTGGATCATGGAGCAATGCTAGAAGGTAGTCTTGTCTGATGGATCATGTTTTCTTTTACATCATGTGGATGGCCAGGTGCATGTGCATCACTTATCTAAGGAAGAGATGGCACCAGCGTACACTATGAGCAGGCAGCGAGCAGGCAGAGGCAGTCTGATGCTCTGAGAAATGTTCTGCTGGGAACACTTAGGTCCTAGCATTCATGTCGTTCTTACTTTGACACGTACCACCTACCTAAACATTGCTGCAACCCAAGTACAACCCTTCATGGCAATGGTATTTCAGCAGGATAATGCTTCCTGCCACACTGCAAAAGTTGTTCAGGCACATCAAGAGTTCACGGTGTTAACTTGGCCTCCAAATTCCCCAGATCTCAATCTGATCAAGCATCTGTCGGATGTACTGGATAAACACGTGTGATCCATGAAGGCCACATCTCGCAACTTACAGGAATTAAAGGATCTGCTGCTAACGTCTTGGTGCCGGACACCACAGCACACCTTCAGCGGTCTTGTGGAGTTCATGTCTCTCTCCCTATGGGTCGAGTGTGTTTTGTCAGGACAAGGGGTGACCTACACAATATTTGACAGGTGGTTTTAATGTTATGGCTAATTGGTGTAGTTCAAGTAACAAAGTGACAGTGCAAATGTTTAATTCATGCCAGTGTTTATAAGCTTTTTGCATGAATGACCTTATTTTGTTTATTAGATAAACCTACCATCTCGGTGCATATAAAAAGTAATTACTGACTCTTGTAACTTGTCAACCGCTCCTCCACTCCATCCATCAAGGGAAAGGACCACCACTGACCTGATTATTAGTTGGTGTATGATTCACAGCACAACACTAGCATAGAAGTGTGGCTACAGTATGAGTAAAACCATAGCAAGACTATACATATTTTCCTGATACACTCGTACCAGTACATCCCCCACCACACACATCATAATGTCATGACAATGCTAGTGGTATTTCTGTGCTGAGAATGGTCTACCACTGGTTATACTCTAAGCTGTGGTGGTCCCTGTCCATTGCTGTACAGGGTAGAGGTGAGATGATGCAATGCATGGCAACAGAGGGCAGTATATATACTCTGGAATAAAAGGGTATGAGGCAGAGAATAGGAGGGTACAATTAAAAAGGCTGAAGCCCTTCACTGTGAACCATAAGTGAGAAAAATGGAAAACTGGTGTTATCTGAGACATAGTTTCAAGGCTTTTGGGGAGCATACCTGCCAACCTTGGAAAAAAAAATTTGAGTAGCAACTTATCGCGGCGGTGTGGTGCGGTGCAGCACGGCGCGAGGTCAGGCACATTTGCTGATCAGTATTGATTGTTCACATGCTCACTCATTACAATGTATTACTAAGCACAGAGTTCCTACTCACCACCATATCTAGTTATTCAACATACAAGTAGACTATGAAGAAAACAAGAACTCTTTTAATGAAAAGGCATGAATATATTTCCAATGCTTTCACCAAGACATTTGGCACAAGGCAACTGCGCCCGAAAAATATGTCCTTTATACAGACCTTATAGACTGGTACCAAAATTCAAAAAAGTGCTTATTTAAGGAGTTAAAGGCATTTTTGAGACAAAGTCGGCAAACAGTCTTATTTTGTCAATTTGGGTGTGCCGAATTCAAATCTGCAATATGCCGAGCTCTATCTGACCTCTGTTGACCTCTAGAGGTCATTGAACTTTGGGCCTGTAAACGTCTCAGCTGAACCCAGTTTCTCAGCTTTCTAAGGAATGAAATGTACTAAAATGATTAATGAAGTTAGCAAATGGCCTTGTTTGTTAAATGTTTGGGTGCTGAATTCATTTTTCATTTGTAAAACGACATATGACCTCTGATAACCTCAAGGTCATTAAACTTGGCCTATAGGCCTATGCATTTAACGGCATTTTTAAACTGACTTTACTCCCCCAAAAAGAATATGAACAGACAAAAAACAAATAGAAAGGAACAAATACAACATTAAATGCCAGTCCATGTACATGTGACTTACTTTTCACAATGAGAATGCCTAGGCGATCACCTTACATAACATTGCATTACATTTAGCAGTTATTGTTTATACAAAGCTACTGAAAAAAGGACAGATTCAGCAGCATACAAAATGTGGGGGCATGCAGGGTATACAGGTTAATCAGGGTTAGTATATATGAGAGTTTTTTTCTTTGTTGTTTGTTTTTTGTAAAGGCTTTACCCCGTTTAAAACAAAACAAAGAAAAAAACTCTCCTATATACTAACCCTGATTAACCTGTATACCCTGTATGCCCCCACATTTTGTATGCTGCTGAATCTGTCCTTTTTTCAGTAGCTTTGTATAAACAATAACCTCTAAATGTAATGCAATGTTATGTAAGGTGATCGCCTAGGCATTCTCATTGTGAAAAGTAAGTCACATGTACATGGACTGGCATTTAATGTTGTATTTGTTCCTTTCTATTTGTTTTTTTGTCTGTTCATATTCTTTTTGGGGGAGTAAAGTCAGTTTAAAAATGCCGTTAAATGCATAGGCCTATAGGCCAAGTTTAATGGCCTTGAGGTTATCAGAGGTCATATGTCGTTTTACAAATGAAAAATGAATTCAGCACCCAAACATTTAACAAACAAGGCCATTTGCTAACTTCATTAATCATTTTAGTACATTTCATTCCTTAGAAAGCTGAGAAACTGGGTTCAGCTGAGACGTTTACAGGCCCAAAGTTCAATTACCTCTAGAGGTCGACAGAGGTCAGATAGAGCTCGGCATATTGCAGATTTGAATTCGGCACACCCAAATTGACAAAATAAGACTGTTTGCCGACTTTGTCTCAAAAATGCCTTTGGGTGTCACAATTCTGGATTTTGGTACCAGTCTATTAAACTTAAAGATAGGGGATAAACGTACTGCCTTTGGCATATTGTGTCTTAAATGCATTGGGAATTATAAACAACAAAGAATCCCAAATAGCATGCTATGTCCCTTTTGACATTTAGCATTATATTGTATAGATAACAGAAAAACCAAAGGGCTATAGCCTATGTCTTTTAAAACAGACGCCAGCAGTCTGCAAAATACACACACACACACACACACACAATCCTTTTTTCATAAATTTAGTTTTGACCGTAAAAGAGATTCTGTTGCTCCTCGCTACACTTTGAACTAGGCTACACTAAACATCAAAAGTGAATATTCCAGAGTACCTATATAAAATATATATTTTTCAATATTAATATTTAGTAAATGCAAACTGATAACCACACTTACAGAAAAATTTACTGAAAATAAATTATAGGCTACTCTGGCCTATCCAATAACATAGCCTTTATAATATTCATATTCACTGACCTGGCCTAATTTGGAAAAAATAATGGCCTATGTATATAAATGCAAGCATTTCTATGTTAGCAATATTATTATTACCTGTATTTCCTTGATGGCTAATGTCAAAATCATAATTGCACACTGTGCAAAACGCATGATTAGGCAGTTTAGAGGGGCGGAGGCATGGCCATTGATCTTGATACTTCGTTAGGAACTTCTGAGGGGCATAGACTCGCTTCTTTTTAGATTTGCTTCCCTCTCTCTCTCTCTGTCAGTATCCTCATCTGACATCATGTGTATTATTAACTGCAAGGGGCACACACATACACACATCATCCTCCACCACACGCACTTACGTGAAAACACTTCGTGCACTGCTCACTGAATCTCACATGCACGAGTAGCCTAGTTCAGAAGATTTTAACGCGTCTATCGGTTGACTGGATGGAAACGTCAGTAGGCTACTATATTTTCACTTTAGGCTATGCAATACAGGTAGTCGTCGACTTACGACCTATGTGACTTACAACCAATCGACTTTACGACTGTCTGGTTATGAGTGACAGGTGTTTCCCAGCTGAGCGTACGACAGTTTCCGGCCCAGCTCCCGGCAGCGCCTCTCGCCGCGTACAACAGTTTCCGTCCCAGCAGCCTCTCGCCGCCTACGACAGTTTCCGCCCCAGCTCCCGGCAGCCTCTCGCCACGTACGACAGTTTCCGCCCCAGCTCCCGGCAGCGCCTCTCGCCGCGTACAACAATTTCCGCCCCAGCTCCCGACAGCCTCTTGCCGCATACGACAGTTTCTGCCCCAGCTCCCAGCAGCCTCTCGCCGCGTACGACAGTTTCCGCCCCAGCTCCTGGCAGTGCCTCTTGCTGCATACGACAGTTTCCACCCCAGCTCCCAGCAGTGCCTCTCGCCGCGTACGACAGTTTCCACCCCAGCTCCCGGCAGCCTCTCGCCGCGTACAACAGTTTCCGCCCCAGCTCCAGGCACATGCGCAGTCTCTCTCGCGCTCCGTCATACAGTTTCCGCCCCAGCTCCTGGTTTATGAAACGAGCAAATGCTCCTGCCAGCCCGAGCGCTGCAACAGCTGATGATGACGTAGACGACCCACAGCCAAGCACCAGGGATGCCAGCGGTCACTAAGTTTTGTATTTTGCTATGTTTTACATTTGTATTTTGGTACGTTATAAACTAAAATGTTTTCTGTTTTTCACACCTGTATTTCGTATTTTTGTTTTGCACATATTAAACGAATTGTACTGTACGCAGTGTAGTGTGCAGTGTTTGACTTAAACCAAATAATGAGCCAAGGTAATGAAATAAGAAAATGTTGATAAAATAAGACTTTAGGATGATTACAATATCATTACACATCACAATATACTTACGTTCATTTAACACAGGCCGACTTATGACCAGATCGGTTTACGACCGGTCAGTCGTAACCAAACGCAGTCGTAAGTCGACGACTACACCTGTATTTTTTGGATTGAGAAGCATGGGTCAAATATCAAAACAAGCTGGAACAAATATTTCCTTCAGATAAGGCAGAACACTGTGCTTTGAACTATGACGTTAGGATGGTTGTCCTTGCTTTATTCACAATACCCTTGCCCTGCCCATTTACCTTTGAAACGGTGTTTAGCACCGTCCTCCCTTGTAAAACCAGTCACAGTATAAAGCTCGACCGAGAGGGATGAAAATCAATTTCGTTACTTTCGTTTTGACGGCTCCTCAGCTCTCCGCTTAGCCTCATAGCCTAGGCCTATTTGAAGAGTTTAAAACTAGTGCTGTGATTGGTCGAAGTCTTCTTTTCTCTACAGGTTGCTGGTCAATGTGGTTACACCCATAGACGAGTTGCCTAGTGCGCGAATGCACAGACAGTTGAACCGGAATATTAAAGATCTTAAACTCAAAGCCATCAATGGCTTTTTGCGTATTATGAAGTGTTAAATCGTAGCAGCGTAGTTTGATGTCTAAATGCGTATCTGCTACGCAAAATGCATAAAGGTTGGCAGGTCTGAATTAGGTCGAAATTAGGTGTGCGTGTGTAATATTTTATATATCGCATGTGATATCCCCTTTATATTAAAGAGGTTCAGAGTTCAAAAGATTTTCCAGACATTTTGAAAAAATATATGAATTAATTTATCACAGTATTTTCATTTGGTATTGCACTACATAAAAGTGACTATATTCATCTGACAACGAATGACAGTTCTTGCAACAGCAACTGTACAAAAACAAATACGCATAAACTCGTATACATTTATAATTTTAACGATTACCATTAACATTAACTACATGACAGATGTCAAGTCTCGATATGTGACTCCCCTACAGGGATACATTGCAAACGTAAGTCAAAATGTAAACAATGTCAATGCGCCAAGCATGCTGAGTGGGCGGGTTTGACCCAAAACAGGCCGTATACAATAATGGGACAGCGATCGATATTTATAATTTAATATTTAGCCAACCAGCATTTATACATGGACCCATACACAGACGTATTTCACTTGGTAATCAGAGTGATGGCTAAAATTACAGACTTACCCATGTGGTTTGAGGCCGCTCCGCTTCTTAGTCGCCATTTCTAGCCATGTGGTAGTGCGGCTCAATCACAGTACACGAAACATTGTCAACACCTTGTCAGCCAATCAGATTGCATCTTAGTTACAGCACATGGCAGCATAATGGCTGCCTATATTTCCTACGGACGTGTTAGTATTTGGCCATTATTTATTTGAATAAAACTTAGTTTCACATCGCACACTGTTCAGTTTTGTACAGATATGTAAACAAAAATATTTTTTGCTGCTCAGTGAAAAACAGACGGCAGCAAATCCTAGTACAGATGGCGATTTGCCACCGCTGACCGGCTATATACACACATTTTCTATCCACATTCACTGGATATGAGCAATTGCGTGCTCTGATTGGCTACTCTACTACCAGGATACCAGCTTGTATATCATGACTAGAGAAAAACAAAATGGCAGAGTGCATCAAGTCAGATATATTACTTTATCAAGTATTTAAAAGAAACACAAATAGCTAAAAGAATATAATCGTCCCCCCCATATCTCTTGTTCCACACTCCAGCCCAGCTGATGGCGGTAAAGGCACCTTTAAGTTGGTTTGCCAACTGCCAAAAAACCCTAAAGAAGAAAATAATGACAGAGCTTGTTACTAAACCAACCAAGGACAAAATAAAAACAAAACCCTAACAAATCCAAAAAAAAAAAAAGGCAACAAAATATGAAATGATGGTAAGAACATATTTCTTTTTCAAGAATTATTATTACAGAATTTTTCACAAATTAGTACCGTCATTCTGCCAGTTTGTTTACATTCTAAGCGGTAATGATTTTGTCAAACATTTTGCACAAAGTTTTTATTTATCAAATTTGAAAAAAAAAAAAAAAAGGTGCAGTGGTGTAGGGGTTAGCGCTGTCGCCTCACAGCAAGAAGGTCCGGGTTCGAGCCCCGTGGCCGGCGAGGGCCTTTCTGTGTGGAGTTTGCATGTTCTCCCCGTGTCCGCGTGGGTTTCCTCCGGGTGCTCCGGTTTCCCCCACAGTCCAAAGACATGCAGGTTAGGTTAACTGGTGACTCTAAATTGACCGTAGGTGTGAATGTGAGTGTGAATGGTTGTCTGTGTCTATGTGTCAGCCCTGTGATGACCTGGCGACTTGTCCAGGGTGTACCCCGCCTTTCGCCCGTAGTCAGCTGGGATAGGCTCCAGCTTGCCTGCGACCCTGTAGAACAGGATAAAGCGGCTAGAGATAATGAGATGAATTTGCAAAAAAAATTAAAATGCTCTGTTTCTCAAAATCCAGTGAATGTAGATATAATAAAACAGCTATTCCTCTCAACCTGCTTGTATATATATACACATACACACGTTATTCCACGAAATATAATGGTCTTTCATATAATTATATATATATATATATATATAAAATGAAAGACCATCTGCTTGGTAGCTGTACCTGATAAAACGGTCAATGAGTGTATGGTGTATGAAACAATATCATACAGGGGTGGAGAAATCACAAATTCAGAAAACACAAGGCAACCATGCACAGTGCTAGCGAGAAAATTAGATAACAGCTTTATGATGCACTTTATTCTGCTCAGTTTTCTCAGTGTCTCCACATCACATTTTTCCCCCCATTCTGATATTCAACGTGAACAATAACTGAAGCTCTTTATCTCTATCTGTATGATTTTATGCACTGCACTGCTGCCACATGATTGACGGTTTGGATAATTGCATGAATGAGTGTTCCTAATAAAGTGTACTTATGCATTCAAGATAACATTTCAAAGCAAATAAGAAATCCTTAATACGCTTTCTTTCTCTCTAACCTGATAGCTGTAAGGCCAGTCTCTTCCATTTCTCAACGTCGAGACTGGAGTCTGAATCCGAGTCTTCTCCTGTTGTTGGACGTACAGAGCCATGTTCTATTGTCTGGCTTTCCACCGCACTGGAACGTTTGCGTGTCTTCGTTTCAGTTCTTTTCCTTTTCTGATTTCTGGCTGCAGTTGGTGTCTAAAAAGGAGGTTAGGGTAAAGTTAACCATTTCATTGTGTGCACTGACTTATGAAACTGAGCATCCTGTAAATAGTGGTATAGCTAGCATACCTTGGATTTTCCCTTCTTCTCAGCGCTGTTGTACTGTGCTGCATTTGGTTTTGGCACTGCATTAAAGAAAAACAGAGGTAAGGAGGGATAAGAATCTTATGTCAGTAGTACTAGCAAGAATAAAAGTAAGGTCACTGGAGAAATGGGATTTTATTATGATTAATGCTTTTTTGTAGGTTTCAGATCAGCACAATATACCACAAAAACAATGGCAAATTATGCACAGTGGTACTTTCCTACTTGAGGGGAATAAAAACAAAGATGTCAAACACACAAGGAGGTGATGGTACACTCAAAAAAAAAAAAAAAAATCATCAAGTCATTCGAAGCAAATTAAGATACCACTAATAATTTCCAACCTTTTCAATTTAAGAAAGCATCTTTAATCCTACTCACTTTTGTGAAGGTTATCTATTATATCTAACTAAACCAACTAAATCATCTAATTCCTAGAATAAACCTCATTATACCCACTCTGCTTTTGGCCTGATGACACATCGAATCAGTCAGCACAAATAGCTGAAAGTGCATGCAATCAGCTTTTTTCAATACACAGTCTACAAAAACATTTGGCACCAGAAGAGCAGAACTGTGCTTCTTCCCTCACCAGCTGTATGGTTTGTGGGACTGGCATTTGGAGGTGTAGCTAGTTCACAGTTTATTGGTGATGCATATGGTGGTCACATAAAGTGCAACTGACAGACAGACAGAATAACCTGATTTGTTGATGCTGTTTACATTATGAAAGGCAAAATGTATTTCTCGTCTTCAACAAGCATTTAAGGTTAATTTCTCAGAACTGGTACTTGAGTTCTGAACATCTGAAGTCCAGATTTATGGACATTTTTAGTATGTTGTTTACAGTGATTTTTTTCATTTAGTCATTTAATCAAAATCAGATAAAAATAATAATTTTATCCAATAATAATTGGCGGCACGGTGGTGCAGTAGTTAGAACTGTCGCACGTCACAAGAAGTTTCCAGGTTTGAACCTCACAGTCAGCTGGGCACCTTTCTGCGTGGAGTTTGCATGTTCTCCCTGTACCGCTGTGGGTTTCCTCCGGGTGCTCCGGTTTCCCCCACAATCCAAAGACAAGTAGATTAGGTCAACTGGCTACATTAAATTGCCCA
This sequence comes from Neoarius graeffei, assembly GCF_027579695.1. Taxonomy (NCBI): domain Eukaryota; kingdom Metazoa; phylum Chordata; class Actinopteri; order Siluriformes; family Ariidae; genus Neoarius; species Neoarius graeffei. Next base: position 86,670,849 of record NC_083570.1, on the reverse strand, counting down.
TAGATGTGAATGGCTATGTCTCCATGTTAGCCCAGTGATAGACTGGCAACCTGCCCAGACTGTACCCCACCTGTTGCCCAAAGTTAACTAGATGCAGTGTTTCCCACAGACCAGGTAGCAATGTGTGGTGCTCCACTGTGCCGATGAGGGAATCGTGCGCAGTGGTGTCGTGGCGGTCAGTGGAGTCGGTCATTAGGGTGTACACTGCAAAAAATGGCCTTTCAAAAATAAGAAATAAAAGATTAAAACAAAGCATATTTGCTTGAATCAGGTGAAAAAAATCTACCAATGGAACTAGTCAAATCTGACTTGGTAAGATTTCTTAAAGTAAGATGAAAAATCGAACCTGTTTTTAGATGAAATAATTCCAAAATAAGATTGGGGAACTTATTATGCGAGATCTGATTAACTCAAAATAATCAAAATAGTTCTTATAACAAGATCGTACTTCTTACATTTAGCCATTCAAGTCATTATTTATTTCATTTTAAGGGTATTTCACTGAAATTCATGACAAAGTCTTAGCAGTAAAAACTGAATTTAAGATAAATATACTAATATTAGGATTGTTAAATTCTACAACTAAGCATTGCTAGCTTAAAAGATTCTCCTTTTGTGACCTGTAATTAGTAAAATACTCTAGATATGAGACCAGAGACTATCTTGAATCAAGTTGACGACACGTGTAGCATTGCAACAAGTTTATTTTTTTTTCCCCATTTCAACATTCAAACATTAAAACATCTCTTAAGATTCCACTTCCCCAGGACCTCAGGCACCAAAAAAAATAATAATAATAATAATAAAAAAAAGTCTACGCATTTTGACTTACAGTGCTTACACAACGCCAAAGCAACAGTGCATTTTGGGGGCACTGACTATTCATGTGTACGAGCGGTTTACAAGATCAGGCACAAAAAAAAAACCCCAACCAACCAACCAACCAACCAACCAAAAAAAAAAAAAAAACCATTGAACTTAACTCACAGCATTCCAAAAAGACCTCACTAAAACCGCCCTCCACTTACTCAAACTTTTTGAAGGCACTTGTCTGGTCTAGAGTATGTACAACATCTAGAAGGAGCTCAATCTGAATGACTGAGTAAACAATCGCAGTAAACTAAAGATATGCAAGGTGACCAAACGTCTACGCATTTTGACTTGCAGTGCTTACACAAGGCCAAAGCAACAATGCATTTTGGGGGCACTAGATTCAAAGATTTCAGTAAAGTTCATTTAATCCCAAAACAAGCATACTTTTTTTTTCTTGAAACAATATGAACCACATTTGACAAATGTCCAAAATGTACTTACTTGTTTTAAAAAAAACTTGTTTTATTTTCAAAGGTGCTCCAAATAAGACTTTTTCAAGACATTTTGCCTATACAAGATTTTCAAGATGGACTGTCTAAAAACTAGCCTTTCTAGCTAAAATGAGGTTTTGCTTGTTGGGCAATTATGTCTTATAATAAGGGTGGCTAGATGTTTTGACTTGAAAATAGACAAATAAACTTCCTAAGATTTTTATTTTTTGCAGTGTATGCAAAGTACAGTGGGCGGTGTTCAAACACAGTATTTTTCTTCAGAGTCACCTGCTGGGACTATTTTAAAGCTACAAGAAGCATTTGAGATTATTCAGTTCAATCTAAATTCTTTTAAGTTCTTTAAGAGAAGACAGCTAAAACAATTTTTACCAGAACCCTGCCTGGTTTCATTCCTCGACCCAACTTTACATTACAGGGCAGGCCATTAGTTTGCTGGGCTTGATGTTGGTGGAAAACCTGTCTTTTAAATTTATGAAAATTACTCACCAAAATTGAAGTTAAAGTTTAGTTTTTAACCTTAGTTTTTGCCAGCAATCTTTCAATCATTCTTTAGTTGACATTCAAGGAATAAATTGCAAAAAACAAGCTGGAGGTTTTTATTTTAAATACTGAACTCAACACTTACCTCAACCAATACTAAAATGAAATAAATAGTATAATGTAACAACAAAATAATAATAAAATAGATAGCATCAACTAGGCATCCCCGCGAGTATAACATTTTATTTAGGCTAGTGGGAAATCCTTATTTATTGTGAATGTCAAGTCATTATTAATAACTTGCATGAATGCTGAAGCGGGATAAACGGGATAATGCAATAAGGCCGGTTCCTCGCGTCAGGCTGCTACTGTATGCATCAAAATTGGTTTATAGCCTGACTCAGGGATGTCTGTTTCATGTAAGCCAAGAAGGCTATGAAAAAGCTCATCACGAGCACGACGTAGGCAACCTTTTTAAAATAAGGGGTCGGAAGGCGAATCGGGAAGGCTGCGTTATTTTTAAATTAGCCTAACAGGCCTACTTGCAGTCCGGGTATATGCGCAACTGCAGGCCTGTGTACACGCCTCTCCGTCTCTCTCTGTGTGGGTGCACGAGAAGAAAGAGCACTATGAATGAACGGAACGATACGCAACGGAATTATTATTTTTTTTCAAAATCGTGAGTCTGATTGTGTGGCGCTAGGAATCCATTGTGTGGCGCTGCACCACACGATGGTCTATGTATGGGAAACCCTGAGATGATCAGCTACAGCTTCTCCTGTGACCCTGACGGATAAGCGGTATGGCTCAATAATGTATTACATTCAAATGTATCTGAGTATCAGTTATGCCCAAAATAAAAAATCTTAAAGTGCTTGGACAAAAACACAACGTAAAATCTGCTCGCTGAAGTACAAGCCCTAATAAATAAAGAAATAAATAAATATTTACCAAATAACAAATTAAGGCAATTTTGCCACAGGTTAGTTTCATAAATCTTCCAGGACATAGAGAGCTGAGCAAAGCTGCATCTGTGCGTGCATGCACGAGCGTGTGTATGCGCACGCTTGTGTGTGTGCTAAATAAACTAAAATCACTGAAAAGCAAAAGAGAACAAAAATAATGCATACCTTTTTTGAAACAAATACTGAAAGTCACAACACTGTTTAGTCTCTGAAAACGTAACCTGATCTTTATTTATATTTGTCCATTTGTGTGCTCACACTATATCAAAAGCCAGTTGACATCATAGCAGCGGTGTGTGTGTGTGAATAAAAATTATTTAATAAATTAAATAAAAAGTAGCGAGAAGTGTGGAGTCTGACGTAACGAAGTGCATTTTTTAAGTTGTAAATATACTTGACTAAGAGTGAAAGGTAGTTTGCATTAAAACTACTCCTATAAATACAATTTAATGGGAAAAGTTACTTAAGTAGTTATTTAAGCCATGGTTTAATGGTTAGATAAGCAGCTTTGGGACCAAAAGGTCACTGGTTCAATTCTCTGGACCAGCAGGAATGGCTGAAGTGCCCTTGAGCAAGGCACCTAACTCCCAACTGCTCTGGGTATGTTGTACGTCACTCTGGATAAGAGCGTCTGCTAAATAACTGTAATGTAGTTGAATAAAGTCAACAACCTGTCTCTGAACGTGGACAAAACAAAAGAGGTGGTTGTCGACTTCAGAAGAACACAGAGTGACCATACTCCACTGTACATCGACGCTCACGCATGGAGAACGTCAACAGCACCAAATTCCTTGGTGTTCATCTGGTAGAGAACCTCACCTGGTCCCTCAGCACCAGCTCCATGGTCAAGAAAGCTCAGCAGCATCTCTACTTCCTACAAAGGCTGAGGAAAACCCATCTCCCATCCTCACAATATTCTACAGAGGGACTACTGAGAGCATTCTGAGCAGCTGCATCACGGTGTGGTTTGGGAATTGCACCGTCTTGGATCGCAAGACCCTACAGCGGATAGTGAGGACAGCTGAGAAGATCATCGGAGTCTCTCTTCCCTCAATCATGGACGTTTACACCACTCGCTGCATCCGGAAAGCCACCAGCGTCATGGCCGACCCCTCACACAATCTCTTCACCCTCCTGCCGTCTGGAAAAAGGTACTGAAGCATTCGGGCCTTCACAGCCAGACTCTGTAACAGTCTCTTCCCTCATACCATCAGACTCCTCGACTCTGATGGACTGGACTGATTCTCACGGACTGTTGAACACACCACTCACACTGCAGTCTTTGCACAGTGGACAATAATCCACTATTGCCTTACACTGTTTACAGCGTCTCTTGCACACACAAGGTTTACATTTATTTATTCCCTTTCGTATACTACCTCAATATGCACACTCACCTCTGCACCTTATGTTGCTTGTGTCTGCACTTTATATTGTTTGTGCCGTTTATTGTCCATTTATGGTGTCATTTATTGTCTGCAGTGTTGCACTCATTGCAGTCCTGCACTTTGTTGTGTTGTAGATTGTAGTCCTGTGATGTTAATGTAGCATCATGGTCCTGGAGAAACGTAGGTTTGTTTTAACTGTGTACTGTACCAACTGTATATGGTTGAAATGACAGAAAGACCCTGTCCTAAATGTAACGCACTCTCTGATGCTACCATATAAGCTTGGGAAAATCAGTATCCTTAAGAGAAGCCTTTATGTTTAAACACCCTATATAGCCTAATCCAAATTGCTACTTTTTCAGAATATGAATAACCTACTTTATTACGCAGTCTGTTGAATGTACGGTTTGATATTGAATCAAATGAAAATGTGCTGTATTATTACACCCCTGCCAAATACCCAGCGTGGCACAATATGTGTATCCTTGAGTAGAGAACAACATAGTTGTGGCTCTCTCTTACCCCTTTTCCACCAATGCAAACTCGGTGCTCGTTCTGGGCTGGTGCCTATGCCAGTTCAGAGATGGTTCAACTTCCAAACCTTCTAAGAACTGGTTTGCTTTTCCACAGGCTAGAGAGACACGGCATGGCGTCACTGTATACGTCTCTGCTTTCCCAGAAATGCTAGTGTCAAGCACAACAATACTGGCAGACATGTTACACAAGCTCTGTTTTTTAAAAAAAAAAAGGCCGTGACAAGGTTTTATTTGATCCTGTTGGTTATGATAACCCCGCCCCAGCCCCTGATATAAGCAGTTCTTGGTTCTAGGCCAGCAAAGTGTTGGTGCCACTCTCTCAACAGTTTTCCTGGCGGACAGCCGGTTCTTTGGCTGTTGAAATGCAAAGAACTGGCTCGAGATACCAGGCCTTGAACTGCTGAGGTGGAAAAGGGGTAACAGATCTTCCTATAGCTATGTCAATCTCATACACTGGTGGAAACTTAGTCTTTGCTGAATTACACCTATTCTGTAAGTGTTTTTTTTGTTCAAAGTGTTTGTCAAATAAATTAAATATAAATATTTCATACAATTTACCTGAACTTGTCTTGGGATCTTTTCCTTCATCACTCTTCTCATCCTGTGCTTCACTGCAAAAGGTAAAATGTTCTTAATTTTATAAAATAAGCAGAATTCAGTTCAAATCCCAGCCCATACACTACCGTTCAAAAGTTTGGGGTCACTTTGAAATGTCCTTATTTTTGAAAGAAAAGCACTGTTCTTTTCAATGAAGATCACTTTAAACTAATCAGAAATCCACTCTATACATTGCTAATGTGGTAAATGTCTGGTTTTTGGTGCAATATCTCCATAGGTGTATAGAGGCCCATTTCCAGCAACTATCACTCCAGTGTTCTAATGGTACAATCAGTGCGTTTACATGCACATAGAGAGAATCGAATTTCTGCCGTTGTTCGACTGAAATCGAAGTTCAAAATGCCATGTATACACCTTAATTCAGCTGAAATTGAACCGAACTTGATTTCTCGGAATCGAGCTACACGACCTAGATTATGCGATTTCTGCCGAGCTACTTACTTCAGCACTGCCCCTTCCGGAAGTGACGAGTGACGAGACCACAAGCGGGAAACACAAAAGCCTCGGTCGGCATGACAACGAATCATGACAACGGCATGAATCTTTTCTTTTTGTGGCATTGTTTGCACTGCTAAAATTTAGCTCACTTACTGTATCACCAAATACATCTGTACAGCTGTTGCATAGCTGTGAATTGTGTACATAAACAAGTCATTGTATTTGTGTGTGTGTGTGTGTGTGTGTGTGTGTGTGTGTGTATATATGTCCAACATCTGAAGAATGTCAATAAAAACAAAACAATTGAACTTTTTTGTGCGTTTATTAAGACATAAGTTAAATTGTAAGCAAAAAAAATATATTTTTTGTAAGCAAAAAATGGACTTTAGAAAAATATACAATTGTGCAAAATAAGTTGTCTTACAAAACAGTGGTCTGCGCAGGACAGTTTGTAGCCATACAGTCTGTTAGAGCAAGCCTAACAGCTTGAGCACGGAACTTGTGAACATGGAACTGCCAGTGTTGCCAGATTGGGCGGTTTTAAGTGCATTTTGGCTAATGATGCACCGATCGATCGGCTGCCGATCATGATCGGCCGATATTGCCCAAAAATAGCCTGATCGGCGATCGGAAAAACATGCCGATCAAAAAGCCGATCGCGTGACGTAAATTATTAGCGACGTTTAAAACTGGCAAGCGCGCAACCATAGCCTACAAGTGCATCTCGACAACGCGATGACTTCTCCTGTCTGGACTTTCTTTAAAGTGAGTGAGGCAGATGTGAAACTTGCTGTATGCAATGACGCAATACCTCGAGGTGGAAGTACCCCTCGACAGTTCAACACCACTAACCTCATTAGGCATCTTAGAATTCGCCATTCAACTGAATATGCCGAGTACGAGAAACTTGTCAAGCCGAAGGCAACCGGTTCATCCCCATCCCCCAGCCAGCCGACTTTGAGCGAAAGTTTACATCGACGTGAACCATACAGCAGAGAAAGTAAGAAGTGGAAAGACATCACGTCTAAGGTTATGGAATTCGTTTGCCTAGGTGAACAGCCACTATCTGTTGTGGATGAGAAATCTTTCCGTCGAATGATGACCTGTCTTGATCCCCGTTACGACGCCCCAAGCAGGAGATATCTAACTGATGTATGTCTCCCTCAGTTGTACCAAACTGTGTACGCACACATTGAAACCCTTCTGAAGGCTAACGTATCCATTAGTTTCACCAGCGATATTTGGAGTGCAGACGCATGCCCAATGTCTCTACTTAGCTTAACAGCGCACTTTATTGATGCTAATTTTGAAAGACACAACATTGTGCTACACTGTCAGGAGTTCACGGGGTCTCACTCCGCGGAGGCTTTGGTGGAGGCTTATCGCTGTATGTTTCAGTCATGGGGGATCCAAACGGAGCGAATCCACGCCATTCTAACCGATAATGCAAAAAACATGCAAAAAGCCATGAGAGACGCAGATTTCCCTGGGCTCCCATGTATGGCTCACACGCTACAGTTGGCGGTACATGAGGGAATACTGTCTCAGCGCTCCATCTCGGATATTGTAGCATCAGGAAGACGCATTGTTGGACACTTCAAACACTCTCCCTTGGCATACAGTCGACTGGAGAGCTGTCAGAAGCAACTCGGCCAGCCAATTAGAAAACTCCGCCAAGATGTACCAACGCGCTGGAATAGTTCTTTCTACATGCTCCAGAGTCTCTTGGAGCAGAAACTGGCCCTCGCATCATATGCAGCAGAATACGAATTGCCATGCAACTTCACAGTCCACCAATGGAAATTGATTGAAAACACAATAACCATCCTGGCCCCGTTTGAAGAGCTAACCAAAGAAATCAGCTCATCCACTGCGTCCGCTGCGGACGTAATTCCATGCATCCGAGCGCTCACTCGTCTACTTGAGAAAACAACTGAGACGGACCATGGCGTGAAGACGGCGAAATCAGTGCTACTGGAAGCTGTCCGACGACGATTCGCTGACATTGATGCACAGAAGTTGTACACAATAGCTACAATGCTAGACCCGAGGTAAGAGACACGTCCTGACCCAATTAAGTTGCCTATATTCCTGAAGCCCAACAATACAATATATAATATAATATAATATATAATATAATATAATATAATATAAATGTAAAATATCAGCTGGCAATGGATGTATTTTTTTCTAGGCTACCTGACTGAAATGAATGTTATTTTGCATATCACTATAACCTAATCAATTTCTCGTTTTCATTTTTGTTATGTCTGTTTTAGGTATAAAGACAGATATTTCTCAGAGGCACTCAAACCATCTTTCCATGAACAGCTTCAGAACGCCCTTGAAACCAGCCACCCTGAACTACCCATCACTACAAGCACTGTGGAGCAACCCAGTTCCAGCAAGTCAACTGACAAGACCCCACCTGCCTGCTCTTTGCAGGCAATGTTCGCAGAGTTAGTCGATGAGGTAGCAGGGCAGAGTGAGCAGGAAATTACCATTATCACCCAGGTCAGCCAGTACATGGCAGAGTCTGTATTGCAGCGCAGTTCAAACCCACTTGCCTATTGGCAGCTGAATAAAGGCCGCTTCCCTGCACTTGCACAGACAGCAAGAGCCTATCTTTGTTCACCATGCACAAGTGTGGATAGTGAGCGGCTCTTTAGTACAGCTGCAAACATCATTGATGACAAAAGAAACCGTCTCACCCCCAAAAATGCAGAGATGCTCATAATGATCAAAAGAAACTTGCCCCATGTTATTGGGCAGTGAAAGATTTTGTCCTTTGTGATAGTAGGCCTTGCACGTTTTGGTTTTGTGGCCAATTGTTTATTTTATCTTTAACCAGCATTAACAAGCCAGTTTTCAAGTAGCCCAAGTTTTTTGTAATGTGAGTTAGAAGCTGTCTGCTTGGCTTTCTAATGTTCTTTTATTTACATTTTGAATGGAAAGATTCATATTTATATTTTGAATGGTGACATGTTGTCACAAAGGCTACAGTAAAATAAAGGCATTCTGTGCATTTGAAGATTTTGACTGTTTTTTATATATATATATAAGTTCATTATTTTTAAAAAAAATCGGCAGTGATCGGCAATCGGCAGATCAAGTTGTTTGGTGATCGGTATCGGTGATCGGTGCATCACTAATTTTGGCGGATTTGAACATGTTTTGGGATGGAAAACGTCAGCAGTATCTGGCAACACTGCTGATAACTTTGTTTATACTCTTGAATAGCTCTTCTTCATGACGACAACCGGAAGTGTACCAACACGATGGGGCGTGTAGCGCCACCTGTGGCTCAAGTGCACAATGTACCTCACACAATAGCTCGATTTCCTTGTGTACATGTAGGATTGGATTTCTCTGGCACCCCTGCTGGGACCCTTAGCTCGATTACCAACAGTAGCTTGATTTAGGATGATTAGAAAACCCTTGTACAATCATGTTAGCACAGCTGAAAACAGTTGAGCTCTTTAGAGAAGCTATAAAACTGACCTTCCTTTGAGCAGATTGAGTTTCTGGGGCATCACATTTGTGGGGTCGATTAAATGCTCAAAATGGCCAGAAAAATGGCTTGACTATATTTTCTATTCATTTTACAACTTATGGTGGTAAATAAAAGTGTGACTTTTCATGGAAAACACAAAATTGTCTGGGTGACCCCAAACTTTTGAACGGTAGTGTATGCACTGTGTGGAGACAAGAACTTTATATCACTGCATTCAATCACTCTCTTACCTCAGCCATTTCTTGAATATATCATCAAGTGACACACTCACATTCGTAGTTTCAACCTACAAAGTTGGCAAAGTAGGACAAAACAGGTAGAAACATCAAGTTTGAGCCTTAAATGATTTTTTAATACTTTGTACTGCATAAAAAGCTTGCTTATCCAAGCTTTCAACTCTATCCAGAGTCTTCGTCAGGGGGAAATGACATCACTTCGAGCATGCATTGCGCATGCCCGAAAGAATGTTGTCCCAAATCTCCGAAAGCTGGTACCGGCCCCCGTCTCAGTTCAGGTACCATCTTCCGGAGATGCATGCATGCTCGAAGTGACGTCATTTCCCCCGACGAAGACTCTGGATAGAGTTGAAAGCTTGGGTAAGCAAGCTTTTTATGCAGTACAAAGTATTAAAAAATCATTTATGATTACCAAATTAGCTGCATAGATGAAACTTTTCAACATGAAGTTTGAGCCTGTTAATAATTTTTCGATAAACTATATCTAGAACATGTCTTGAACTGTAGTAAATCAAAGCTTAACAGAAAGAAGAAAACAAAAAAGTGTTCATGGTACTCTTTTTTTTTTTCCCCCATTCATATCCACTGCAATATCTTAAACTTCACAATGATGATGCCTTTAAGCTCTGCCCATTTGGTACAATCATGGCATGTCATATATCCCTGAAAAACCTGATTTGTGATATACTGTATGTATGATATTGCACGGTCGCGTGAAGATATGAAGTGTATCTTCAAGTGGTGAACATATTCACCACTGAAAATATTTTCAACACAAGAAGATAAACTTCATATCTTCACACCACAGTGTAATGTTCTTTATATTATATGGACACATTCACAAAAAAAAATTAATCCAAAGAACTTTAATCTTGGACCGATTTGCCATGTTGACAATGTGCGTCAAGTCAGCAGGAAAACACTGGGAGTGACATAATCGGAGTGAAATATTGGAAATTATTATATATACAGGCCACTTTTCCCATGGAATGAAAACATGTATTCTATTCCCTTCTAGCGGGTTTATTGATGGCATGCAATATTATCATCATATTGCTTATCCTCCATGTATTACGCCACTCTCCCCAATGGAGAATGAGCGTGCAATATTGTTATCAGGGTTCTCGCCAGCGCTTTATATGGTTGCGGCCCGCTACGCTAAAATTTCAGACCGCAACGGTAATTTCCCCCCGCTACGCTAAATTTTTAATATAGCGTAACGGTTGTTTTCAGTTGTTCATCACCATCGCCAAAAGTTTTTTTTTTCCTGCGCACTTGAGCAGTTTTCAAGGTGTCAAAATCAGCCTACGTTTGTTAGGAAACCCATGCCTGGAAATCAGTTCCGAGAGAGAGAGAGAGAGAGAGAGAGATCCTGGCGATAACTTTCTCTTGAGCTGGACTTCGGTGAATGACAATGGATGACGGACCCCCTCGCAAAAAAAGAGACATTCGCTCTTTCTTCACAGTTAGAAATGTAAGTGCACCACTTCTACAGGTTTTCCATCACGCTTGAAAACTTAACCCAAAGCCCTTTGATGAATGAAAACGTCTACTTTGTAAGCAGGTTTAGCAATATGACAGGGCGCACGTATCGGATGATTAGCGCTAATTTACTGGATCCCACTGTGGCTAACATTAACACACTGGTAATCTGCCTGCATGCCATCCATCGTTATATTTCTATAAGGAGACAGGCACAAGAGAGGTTGGAGGAGATGAAGGAAAGGACATAGGAGGCAGAGGAAAGGAGGTAGCAGATAAACGGGCAGAGGATGGAGGTAGGCCTAGTGGGGGAGAGCCCGCTGTTGGAGATAGAGGAGGAGATGGAGGAAGACGAGCAGAGGCTGGAAATTCACAGGTGAGAATGAGGTTAATGATATGATTTTAGTCATGGGATTCAGCTCCAATGTGCCAAACGTGATCGCCCTTGTGGCTTTAAATCAGAGAATTAACAGTGGTTACAATCAAAGTTACTCCCGTGGTGTTAACAGAAGACGGCGAACCAAAACAGGAGAAAATCGGGCATCGACCCGTTGTGGAAACAAGAATTATAAAATTTTATAATTTTAATTAGAATAGTAAATTTTCTATTAAACAAGAAATTTAATAGTTTTAGATTATATATTAATTATTTATTAAGGGGGCTGGGTGTATGTTATGCCTGAATGAAAATGCAATTTGTTTTTTTTTTATTTTTATGTGCTCAGGCATTTCTTAATTTCTTAATACAATAAAACATTCATTATCTCTTTGGTTGTGTCTGAGTTTACATATCTTTTGACAACACCCTTTGTAGTTCAGTGAAATACAACAGTAGGTAACACATTGCCAAGATCCAAAGATGTAACAATTTTCCATCAAGGATATACAACATAAAAAATGCAATTTATCCCCTCCAGGAACGTCAAATATGGCCAATTTTGGGCATGATTTTTCAAAATCTCCGCACCATCCCCCCGCTCGGTCGCTACGCTCCCTCGCCATAACCCATTACGCTAAAAAAAAATCCTGGGTGAGAACCCTGGTTATAATATTGCACGTTGTCAAGACAACATGATGTCACACGTCAGAGCTCAAGCAAATATCCAATGACAAAACTTTTCTGCTGCGCATGCGCAGAATCATTTCTTTGTCCGCCGGGAAAGAGAGATGAGGCTAATCCAGTGCTACTGCTAGGATTAGCTATGCTATAATTAAGCACTAAATAAATTAACTAAAAACTGAAACTGAAGACGTGCTAAACATCCGAAAGGCTACCAAAACTTCATTATATTTTCTTCACACGCATTTACAAGAGAAAAACATACCAACAGACACTGAAAAACTGGAAAACAGACACATGGGAGACGTAAAACTTCTGCGCTAGCAAGTGACTGTGACAATTCGTAAACAAACATAGCCGTGAGGTTTGCTTCATTAAAAGCAGAAGGGTCATTCCACGTCAATTCAACCGGGGCCCGCACACTTAGGTCTCAAAAAATTCCGAAAAAAAAAAATCACCAGATGTACCCATGTTACCTCGGAGAAACACTGTAAATTTATTTGAATGTAAGATGTATACTTTCCATGTTACAGCCAGTTTTACTGGGGGGGGGGGTCAATTTTTTCAGACTCTTTTTTTCTGTCAAAGTTCACAAGCCCATAGCTCAAGAACTAAACCATGTAGGAGGCTCAAATTTTGCATGCTGGTACATAAATAGGAATAGTATGTAGCGAAACTGTCATTTTGGGTCTGGATGATCCTGCATGGTCATAGCACTCCCTCAAAGATGATCAAAATTTTATTGGAGTTTTTGGCTGTGCTCTGTTTAGGCCCTCAGAAGACGTATTTTTACCCAACATAGGCTCTTGATTTTTTTTCCCTTATTGAGATAAGTAGAAACACTCTCAAAAAAAGCAATAAACAGAAAGGAAACTCTATCAGTGTTTGAACAGAAGACCTCACAAGTCTGACAAATCATTTTGGATGTAA